>NW_020450892.1:354710-416985 GCF_003343035.1 Apteryx rowi | reverse complement strand
CGGGAACCGCGTGCTTCTCCCGGGGAAGCGGCTCCGCTGAAGGCGGGGGCCGCCCTGGCCGGGGAGCGGCCGCGGCTGGCTGGGCTCTGCGGGCAGGGCTCCCCCGGTGCCCCGCTCTGTTTGCAGGGGCAGATGCTAGTTGCTCATTAAGCTCATTGCATCTCCTTTCCCCCGCTTAATAACAGGGTTTATACGATAGTGCTGTCATGCCTTTAACGCAGCGCTGTTTTAGCTGGCGATACGATGTCACGCGCTCGTTGACTGTGGCTTGTCAGCTCCGTGACACGGTTTCCTTTGGGGCATGATGGTTTTCTCCCGGATTAGTATAGTGGTCTAGAATGTAATGCTCATAACATCGGGTTCTTCGTTATAATAATGTAACTCCATTTTCCTCGTTTGGGTCAAACTCTTTTTTTTTTTTTTTAACTGGAGAGTCTTTTAAAAGTTCATGGTTTAGTCCATTTTTTTTCCCCATAACTGCTCAGCATAGTTCCCAAGTGCAGGCCTTGCAGTTCGGCACTTCAGGTTCCACAGAAGTGTCATCAATTAAGTTCCCCTTCCTCTGTTCCTTCCGAGGTATATACTATTCATTTCTAAAATCACTTTTAAAGGATCCAAATATCAAAAAGAAGTAGTAAAGAGTGATGCATAAGTCAAAGCAGGCTATCAAACCCTTAAATGAGGCTGAAGCAAAGAAATGTATGATTAGACCCTTGAGACAGTCACAAATTCCAATTATCTCACATTCAAAGAGGAGTGGCTAACTTCCAAAGTACTGTAACAACTTAGGGAAAATCATAACCATTTAAAACTTACTGTGCTAGCAGTACTTGTCTTTCCCGAAGTCAGCAGTCTTTATATTGTCTTTCTTGCATACATGGCTTATTGATTGTGAGTGAAGGTACTGAGTCTAGGTTTCATTAGAGTGCTCCTAGTTGGTAGTTTGGAAGTTCAGTATGAATAACGACACATTTAGTACACGTTTGTAATTGCTATCTTGCTGCTGAAGAAATAACCAAACTACTTTCCACAGTTGTTTTTCTATTAAGGACTTTGAGAAATAAACATAGGGTAAATATAAAGGGGCATATTTTTTGCACCTTGCAATTTGATCCTTTCCCAGAAGGGGGAGGTATCTACTGAAAGTGTCTGTGTGTACGTGTGTGAAAGAAAGAAAAAGCATGCAGAAAATAATTCAGAGTATCTGAAGTAAAGTTTTTTTAAAAAAAAAAAGGGGGGGGAGGACAAAATAGGTGTTTCTAAGTTTCAAGTTCTTGCAAAAATTGCATTTTGAATGGCTTGTGAGGCTGCACAAGTGATTAGTATTCTCATTCATTCTTAGTATAACTAGGACTAAGTATATGAATTTTTAACAGAAGATGAAGGTGAGTTGTCTGTGGAGGCTGCAGGGAATGCTAATGTCAGATTCACACCGGATACCTGGCATTATCCTTCAAAACACCATCTGTCAAGCTTTCTAGAGATTCATTTTAGAGTCTAACATATGATGACTACGGAAACAGTTTCATCAACGTAAGAGTGAAACTAGTTAAGGAAACAGGAATGAATGCACTGGTTGCTCCTGGGTATACACAGAAGGAAAATGTGTACAAAAGGCAGAAATTTTGGGGGGATGCCAGAAGAACATGGGGCAATAGTGCAACCTCTGTAATAATATATTTCTAGGATATGTTGGCATTAAAGCAATTCTTCCAGATTCTGGATTTCTGTTCTTTGAAAAATAATATATGAATAGCTGCATACATAACAATAGCAGACAGGTGTTATTTGTATGGTGTGCTAAGCTTTTTTGATTGCTAGTAGATTTAATACAAAATGTGTAAGTGTTGGTTTCAGGTTTTTTGCTTCAGAGTGGAAAGCCTCCAGCTCTGACTTGAAAGTGCTGTGATTTTTCATGTCACTTGCTAGGACCTGAGGTTGAGGAGAGACATGCTCCTGTGTGAAACCACAGATGGGCACACAAGAGAGAAGCATTCCAGAAATACACTTTCAATTTGTGACACCCGGATTTACTTGTATTTAGGCTTACTTGGATTTACGTGTAAAAATATTTGTTTCTTTTAAACTTTAAAATAAGACTCTGCCTTTTCCTTCCTGCAAATATGTATTTTATGTTTAGATGTGCTTAATTTATTAAGATGCGGATGACACATAGGAAGCTACAAACCACTGAAACTTTCTGATAGTTCATAACTTCTGTTTGATAGCAGCATTATTTTTAATAAGCCAAAGTGTCAGATATTTGTCCCAAACAATGTACAGGCAATTAGATATTCCATGTATGTGTGGCTTTGAAATATCTTTGATCGTATATTAATAAAGCCAACTGTCTGTGTTTCCTAGTAGAAACAAAGGAAAGACCTTTTGGAAAAAGAGCCAGCCGAAGTAAAAGCATATCTCCCTATGGAAATATCAACATTACTTGGGTAATGAGGTAGCTAATTTTTCTCTATTTAACGACAGTACGATTGACCTCAGATTTTCAGCTGGCATTCTGAAGGCAATGAGAATCAGGCCTTTTACTTTAATCTCGAGTTAAGCCCTGAGCCCACAGATTATTCCATGTGGCATATCAAGAGTTTGTTAAACCTTTGGTCGTGTCTACTATACTCATATGACTCACTGTCATAAAGCTCTTTGTAGGACAGGGCATGATTATTCAAAAGGTGTATAAATGTTTAGCCTCTACATTCAATGAGCATTAGTGCCTGAAAGGTCTTTCTTGCAAGCCTGATATATTTATTCTAGCTAGTCTGAGAATTGTTGATAGAATGTGATTTCATTTTGTCTTATGTTCAGGATTTCAGGTGATGTATTGGTTTATATATTGAGCTTTTTTTTTCTTGGACTCTTGGAGATTCATTTGATTTTCATAAGGCAAGGTGGGTTTAGTTGTAACTGTATTTTTCTATTAAATAACCCAGGCAATAATATGGGCACTATAGGCAAATTGCTTGTCTTGGTAATGTAGAATTTGAAGCCCAAGACGTGAGAGGTTATTGATGAAGCCTGTGATCTGCTAAAGTCAGGCCTCTGATACTTTTGTATTTTTAGTTATTTTTCTGTAACAAACTACTTGTGAAAAGATATTTGCAGATTTAGCAGCAATGAAATTTTATAAGTTTATTCTGTCTAAACAAGCATTTGGGTTAAAATAAGATTAATACAAAATGTTAATGTCAACTCAGACATTAATATTAATATGTGAGCAGCCACTTTTCTGCTTATTGTTTCTTTTTTCCTGGTGTTTACATCAGGTGAGAAGAAATCTGTGTTCACAAAATAGTTTGTATTAATCATCGTTTACTTTATTGTCCCAAGAAACGCAATGTAAAATAGCTGGAAGGTTGACTCAGGAAACACGCAAATCTTTAGAGCATATATTTTAGAAATTTGGATTTGATTAGAAACTAGATTTATATATCTCACCTGTCATTAGGATTGTATTCAATAAAAAGGAGTAATATCAGTGCAAACTCGAGATGAGTACAAGCTACTTACTATTTCTATAAAGAGCAATGTGCTAGGCATTACAGACTTGATCCAAAGCTTGCTGAAATTATTGGGAATGTTTTATTGCCATTAGTGGGCTATCAGGCAGTCCTTATACAAATATAGTATATTGACTGATGGAGCTAACATATTTGGAATAATGAAAAAGGAAAAAGGATACTCTATCAGTAGAACATACTGCTAGTTTTAAAACTGAGTGTATGAGTTCCACTCCCTACGTATTTTTAAAAAGGCAAACAGTTGTTTTGTCATGATATAACAACACAGTATGTTTTCAGTCTTAGGAAGTGCTTTTGCCTTGCAGAATATAACACAGATGAATCCCAGGAGATAACTCATTCTTCTAAAGTTTTATCCTATTTTGTTTTCCCTAAAATCAGTTAAGTAAAGCAGCCTTGATGAGTGTTTATACTGACCTATCAAAGTTGTTAGTCATAAAAGTTGGGATCCCTTGAGGAGAAAAAAGACAGAATTGATTTAAGAAAAACCCCTTCCTTTCAGAGACGTGAATCAGTTTAGGACCATTTGATCTGTGATCTTGGAAAACGTGTACTTTGGAACACAGTAAATTCTTTAACAAAAGAGGGGACAATATAAATGCAATAACTGAAGACTAGATTCTGATACTCTTATTCACACAAAATAGTGCTTCATTCTTCAAATAGTGCTATTTGAATCAGTTGGGTTGCTTAAGGTGCAATTCAGTGCGAGTAGCAGAATTCAGCCACAACTGTTAGAGAAGGTCAAAAACACTTTGTAAGGCTTGTCTGGATAGCTGGAGCCTCGCTGGCACTCCACAGTGCACTGTTTTTTTAGGAATGTGAATGTTTTTCTTGGAAGGAGAAGAGTGCCTTTATTTGTTGTGGGAATTCTTGCAGTAAATTTTTTTTGTATTCTGAGTCTTCTCAGTGTATTCGTTCAGGGAACACTTATGACTGTCCATTTCTCTTCCTTTTGCCTCAAAGCAGATATTTTTAAGCTTAAGAATTTGGGAAATCGGCAATATTAGCAGCCAGTGCCAAGAGAAAACAGAACAGCTGGATAGCCGGATAGAAAATCTGTCAGCTCTTAACTTGCCAGCACTTGATACCTGTTTAGAAGAGAGTGGCCATTCGTAACCAGGAGGTGGCATGATTGGCCTCCACATGCCAAACCAGGACCTCATATCCTCACGCCTCTGGGGAAGAGCCAGCCTTGCCCAACAGACGTACCGGCTCCTTGCGAATGAGATGCGTTCATTTCTCCTTTAAGTAATATGCAGGCAATGTATCCTGGATGACCAGATGTGCTGTAACATACTAGCATATTTGTTACTCCCTAAAATCTGATACCAACCGTAGTGACCAGTGCATAAGACTCCTAAGGAAAGCTGAAACACATACACATAAAAGTAATACACCTAGCTAGCCTGCCAAGCAGTGCTATAACTAGAGTAAAAAGGTTTCTTCATGACATCTGAGGACACATGCTTCAGGCTCGAAATGAGAGATGTGTTGGGTCCTATTTAGAATGCATAAATGTAGCTGTCGTTGGGTAATTCATGTCCAGTCTTTATTAAAATGGAAACACATCATGCTTTGCTGTGCCCTGCAGCTGCACCCTAGCCTAAAAGTACTGCACCGATGAAACAGTGTTTGCTTGACCTGCAGAGTCACTGCATTTGTCCTGCATCTTGGTTCAGGGTAAGAGTGTCTTCTGAAAACAATCGATTTTTAACTGTTTCCATTTAAGTCTCTTTCCCTCAGATTCAGTAGTTGGTTGGGGAAAAATTCATTTAGCCTCAAAATATCCATTTTTCTTTTAAATACTGTTGAGCAAAACTCAATTAAAAAAGAGTTTTTGCTCAAAAAGCAGAGACATGTTGTACAAAAGGTATGCTGTTTTGCATGCTGGTCCTGCCGAAGCAATAGGAAGGCACTCATTCATCTGCTGTCCACATTCTTTTTTCCACTCCTTGGATTGTGGTTGTACTGCAGAGTTAGACTTATCAGCACACCATGCCAGAATAAGTGAGGAAGCAGGCAGTTTTAAAATAGTGGGTAAAGCGGAGAACATTAATAATGCTCCAGAGGTGTCTATGGCTATATAAACAAATAGGGCCTGTGTGGTTTGACCAGACAACTGAGAAACCTTGACACACAGGTGAATGTTGGAGGTGTTTAGTACATGGAGGTTTGATTTGTTTCTTACTGGTACTATATACCATACTGAATACCTTTAAAAACATATCTGTAAGATGAGGATTGTAATACTGAATTTCATCCTAATTTGAGATCTCTAAAGGAAAAGAGCTTTATAAGGAATGTATATTATCGTTATTACTTTTAATAAGAAATTATTCTTTCTAAATTTCCAGGCAAAAATAATCCTGCTTATTACAGTCTTCTGTAAACCCTGTCATATTTTAATTAGAATCCTGCTGGAACTGAGTACAGCTATTTCCTTATCCTGAAAAGGAGTACATACTGGAGCTAATAAAACTTGAAGAAAAATTATCAAAGAATTTTAGCAAATTAAAAAATTTGCTTTCTAGAATAATATACACTGGTTCCTGATTTGCCAAGTTTTCTTGTTCAAGTGGACTTTTTAGTTTCAGCACTGAAAAATTTAGCGAGTAAAATTTGTAATAATGCTAATATAGTAATATTGAAAATCATCCACCTTTAAGATGATCCAAAGTTGTGAGGCTCTTACATGACTTCGTGTAACCTAACCAAAGCCATCTCTAAAATGCTTGCTGGCAGTGGGCATTTCTCTTGTTCTTGAGCTAGCATGATCCACAAATGAAAAGAAACAGGGCAGGTCACTACTGCCTTGGAATTTTTCTGCACCTGCTGAAGTGTACATCCGATAGTCTAGCATTGGCTTCTTGTTGTAAAGGTTGCGCCTCAAGATGTAAAGCTAAAAAGCTTTTGATTTATAAAATACTTTAAATTCTCGAAATTGATGTGGCCTTTGGAAAAAAGTGATACTTTATGATGATCTGTAAAAGACTGATACATAATTTGTGTTCCTCCCTTTACCTCTACTTTGGGATCTGGAAGAAGTGTTCCTCTTTTGTTAGAGCGGAAGCAGCTAGGATATGCTTACTGGTGAGGGCAGGAATGTCTTCATCAAAAAAAAAGCGGGTGCCAGAGACACTGGCTGCAGTGTCAGTCAACTTCTGAAGAGCAGCACTGGGAATGAGAGGGAAGAAATGGTTTTCATAGGAAGTGTGAGTACTGGAGAAAGAAAACAAATCCCATCTTGGCATACTGCCTTAGCTTAATCATCTCTGGGATTTAAATATAGAAGTTCCTAAGCTGCTGCTTTTTTTTTTCTTTTTTTTTTCCTGATGTTTGAAATGTTTTTCAAGAACTTGATATGAAATCAGGGTTTGTGTGCATGTTTTAAAAAATCACCTTCTGGTGTTGAAATACTTAGTTTCCCTTTCACCTCTCATGGTGTAGATTTTTATGCTTCAGGCTTCTGATAATCACCTGGAAAATTATATCTAAGCAAATCTGTTTTTTCCCTTTTCATCTTGGATGAAGATCAGTGGCAAGAACTTCTTGCTGTTTGCTGGGATTTGTGCCAGTTATTCTCTGTGGTCAGAGTGAACTCTTCAGCTGGGGAAAGAGTGAGACTGTATTTCTCTTAAATACCTATAGCTATGCTATTTTGCTGCAGCTATAAAGCGGGCTCCCTGACTTTCCAATTTGTAACTAAAACGAATCTACCAGCTCTGCTGAAATGAGTAGCACCAAACCCTTAAATGACTTATGGAGTTTCCTGTTGAGGTTTGAGGGGTAAATTAAGAAAAAGTGAAGGATAATTCTAAGAGATTTTCTCCCCCCTGTCTTCAGACTGTTTTTTCTTGAGGAATAGCTGAGTTAATTTTGGATAAATGATGCTTGTTTTTCCGGTATATGCGCAGGGTTGTGGAGCTATCAAGAGATTTAGCTTTAGATACATGTTTGTAATTATTTCTGTAATATTTATATGTAAACTGCTGGCCTTTACTTTAGCCTCAATTTAAAATTGGAAGGAACTTTCTCCTCATAAGTGTAGACCAAGACAAATATATGAGCTATATTACATATTTATTTTGTGCTCGAGAGCCATTGGCAGGAAGGCTGCAATTGTCAAATTTTATATTACTCTGAGTCTTTCCTGATCCTATACACTCCTATTTAACCACAGGATTTTCCTGTCTCCAGTAAATAAGCTATTGCACAGTGGTCTGTAATTTATTTTAATTCAATTTTGCTTGTTAGGTGTCCTCCAAATGCTGTCTGTGTTGGTGGTGTTATTGATGTTGGTTGGTTCTTTGCTTGCTGCAAATTAGGTGTTCTGTATAAACACCAACAGATCAATTTGCAAAAGCCTAGGAGAAATATTTTAGTGATCAATAAAGCAAAAGGGATCCCTAAGTCAACAGCGAATGTGGCAAAACAGGTGCTTGTGTTGCATATTTTTGTGTTACTCTTCTTTTTCCAGAAGAATTAAACTGCAGGGTAACCTGGATATATTGTAGTTGTGTTGTGACATAGTTGTATGTGACAAAAAGGTGCCCACCCAGTACCGACTTGTTACGTTACAAACCATCTGTTCCAGTGTTAAGACACTCTTGCTAAATACGTGAATAATGTGAAAGATGTCTGGTGCTAAGGAATTATGAGAATAGAAGACTTCACTTTGCCATTGTTACAAAGATTTTGAAATAATACTTTTGTGTAAGTAACCATTTGTACTGTCATTTATCCAAGTGCTTTTTGTGGTGGAAGCGGAAGGAAACGTCTAATTACAGATAGCAGAGACAAACCAGTTTGAATTACATACAAAGCATGAGCTTAATGTGATTCTGCAACCATGCAAACACTAGAAAGGCCTGAATTAGGGGTAGAAATTAATTAGAAACTAATAGCAATGTTTGGCTGCTTCTTTCCATTTCTTGATGTTTCTCCTCTATCCCTTCTTCTTACAGCCTTTAAAGATATTTTTATAAATATTCAAAAAGTAGGATGAAGAGAGGGACAAACAGGGAAACAAGGAAAAGTGAAGGAAAGGAAAAGAGGAGGGAAAAATAAGGGAATATTACAAGGGTGTTAGAGAACATGGTAGAGAAGGGGGTAGCAATACAGAAAAGGATATAAAGAAGAAAAAGAGAAAGATGTGAAAGATTAAACAAATTCTGGTTTAGCAGGTGTAAAATGTTCAGTTATCTTAACTTGAAGGCAATGACAAAAGCTGGAAATATCCAACATTTAAAGTGGGCTTCTGGAGGCTTTCAATTAAGTTTTATTCAATTAAAATGAACAGATAAAAGTAGCTGCTGATAACCATTTAAAAATGTTTTTGGTTACGTAAGAAAAATTAAAATGAGGAGGCTCAAGCCTTTCTGAAAAGCTTCTCTGAACAATTATATTGTTTTGATACTGTTGTATTTCATGTGTTTAGGGACACACTATAGGTGTCTGTGCCATATATATATATATAAAATATATATAAAAATTATGCAGTAATTAAACACAACAGTCTGTTTTGCAGAGATGCTGCCAATTTTATACTGAAGAGCAACAGAGATTTTTGCCTTGTAGTAACATTTACAACTTTTTGGAATCTTTTGGTCAGACAGTTAATAGTTACTCTATTTACACTTTGTATTTTAAAAGATAATACTGTATCATCAAACAGCCTTTTCTTTAAATTCCTGTAATATTTAATTCAATATTTGCTAATTCTTACTTGAGATTTTAGTTGTATAGTTTGTCTGTTGCTTTTTCTTTTAATAAAGCCTTTGAACTTTGCATTGGAGTGTATCAGTGTTATGAGCTCTGAACTGGGAAGTCCTTTTATTTATTTGTATCAGTAGTCTTCACCTTGCAAGTCAGAAAGGCTGTCCAGATTCTGGCAGTGATTTCAGCACTGCTCTTCTAGCATGTTTCTTTCCACTGCCTTCTCCTAGTAATTTATATCTGGCCCAATCTTCCTCCAAGCAGTTAATATAATTAGTGAACTTCCCACCCTCAGCCACTTTCGTTCAATTTTTTTTTTTTCCTATCCCCAGAAGCTTGGTAGAGAAGTGTGTGTGTGTGTGTGTGTGTGGGGGGGGGTTCATCGTTTTTGTGGAGCCTTGAGTTGGCATTAAAGCCAGCAGCTTTACTGGGGAGGGATGTCACAGATGTTGAAATAGGAGCAGTTATGGTGAGGAAAAATAGTCAGATTGGCTATGTATCCCTAGGAGAGAGGAGGATCAGTTGGGAGGGAAGAACTCAGAAGTAGTTGAAGGTAAGAAGAGAACACATGGAAGAAGTGAGAATGAAAATTAAATTGAAGATTTCCTTTTTCTTTCTTTTTTTTTGCATAAAAGGGCATAACACTTAACTACAGTATACTAAACTTGCAATACACTATACTATGCTTATCCATTTAAGTAGATAACTATTTCTCAGATTTTTTTTTCTGCCTAAACAATTACCATAGTTAATGCACTCCTCTCTTATTCTTTTATTATCTCATGGAAAATCTTCACTTCCATCATTAATTATTCATGTTTGTAGGCCATAACCTTTTGTCCGTATCCCAGTATGTAGATGAATCTACGTAAACATGCCAATATTGCTTTGAAATGAAGACTGTATTCTCAGGGTGATGCATGCTTCATCAAGGTTGACTCTTCTAGAAATAGTGACTCCTGCACGTCTTGTATCCAGAGAGGTAAACTTACTCAGGTATTTGAATTTCCAAGCATTTTGACATAGTCCCCTGAATTAAAGATTAGTGCTTCTTCTAATGGAAAGGTGATTCAAAATACCAGCATTACTACCACACCTAGCATTAGCTAATAACTTCTCAGAAGGGCTAAGGATGAACAGATGTTGAGCACTTTACCCAGGCTTATGGGGTTTCACAGAGGAAAGGTGAGGAACGCTGAGGGTCTGCTGAGAAACCCTTCAGCTGTGGAGTCTGCGAATGAATAGAGAGCAACAATCTTCACAAGGATGCGAGTACCAGTTCACAATCGGCAAGCTTCCTGATGCCTTTAAAAATAACTTCTGCATTATCCATAAACTAAAACTTAAGTTATGAGATGATGAAAACAACTTCAAACTACAAACAGTAAAAGGGATTGTATAAGGCAGTGGCTTAACAGGGATTTGCAGTTGGCAGCTCTGAGGTAAGACTGGTCTGATATACTATCACTTCTTGCATCTGACTGATACGCGTGGTAAAATGGAAAACAATTGCAGTGTCCTAGTAATTGGGGCCTTTAAATTTCAACAAAGATTAGTTTTCTCATCTTACATACTGCATATGGTCATTTAAAAAAAATTAAATTTCATAAAACATTTTAAGGATATGTTACAGTTTATTTGTGATAAGGCTTTTCTGACTAGCATTTGCAGTAGTACTCAGTAAAGGGTAGTTTAGGATCATTCACCATTTTGTTTTTTTTTTTTAAAGTGGAGTGAAAATTAGGAACAGATGCAATGCAATAAGAGATTTTTTTTCCCCAGATTGCTCAGCAGAGTGTCCTCTAGCTGCCAGACATATGTGACCTAACTGAAGTTTTAGGTACAGTATTTGTCCTCCTGTTGCTGGCATTGATGCATGTAGGTATGGGTAGCCTGCGTCTAGTTTGTGAGGTAGATGTATTCCAGTGTGAACTTCGCAGTCCTGTTTTCCCCTGGTTTTGCAAGTCAGACTACCCGCTGGAATATATTGCTACGCTCTCCCCTCTCATGTGCCTTGGTTTCTTTCTCAAGGAAATAAGGATTTGGCATAGAGAAATGGTGTTGCATGTTGTAGCCTTGTCCCAGTGTTGAGCTGGATCATAGCCAAGTTCAGATCAGGGCTGGAAGTTGCTGGCAGGTTCCAAAGTATGGACTTAATCAGTTTCCCTTAATGAAATATTGACAACATCCCGCATCCCAAGTCATATTGTGTTGTTTGTTTCATCTTTTTTCCTGTATAACAGAAAATCCTGAGGGTTTCTTGCATTGGTTTTGGGCAGCACAGGCCCTAGTGTAGCTCACAATTTTTGTTGAACAAATGTCGTCATGTAACAATTCATGCTTTATTTGTACTGTTCTTGAATTTAACAGTATTAGCTATGGATCAGAATCAAATACAAGAACAAGATATATTTTTATTTGGGAATATTGATGATTTGTGATCTATCTCAAGCCTTACTTCCCTATGCATTACTTGAACAGAATCACTGAACTATGGCTTACTATAAAACATCCTATGATGGGAACAGCAGATTGATTGAAAAAAAAAGAGAGAGATTGATATGCAGGATCATGTTGTGCATAGTAACATCTTCTCATTAGGTTATTTCAGGGAAGGGAGAATAATCACCTAGAAAAACTACCAGAGTCTTGTAGGTTTTTTGTTTGTTTTTTTTCAATCAACATAACCAAAATTTTGCCCATGGCGCTCCAGAGAGTCTTTTTTTTCCTATGACAACAATAAGGGCTTTCTCCTCCAATGTGACTTTATTTTTGACACATGCTGCAAGCCTTAGTGGTTTCCTCAATATAAATATTAATTTGATAAATTATGAAACATCTGTTGAAATTTACAATCACAAAGTGCTGTTCATGTAAACCTTTTAATGTGTTTCTCTAAGAAGTTACCATCTTGGAGACTTTAACCAAAATCTTACCTTGTTCTGAGTCCTTTACCTTAATTTAATATAGTAGCTGAAAATTACTTCTCCTAGCCATCTTGTGATGTGCCACTAACACTGGCAGTAGGAGTCCAGATTTTGTGAGACCATATTATTGATCTTGCTCCACAATATGTTTTCCTCAAATTCTAAAGAATATATTTGTAACTGCCAGATCTTTCCAGATTGACTTACAGTCACTTCTAGCTCAAGTTGCCATGAGGACATCACATTTTGATACTCATGCATCCTATTGAATCCTGTTTTATTTAAGGATAGTAAAAATTCATTTATATTACACCCAAAATACAAAAGCAATTGGCTACTTACAACCTAACTGTTGTAGATTGGCTACTCCAGTACTTTGCAAGAAGATACGTGTGGGCGTTTTGGTCATGTCTGTTCCCTAATACTTACAAAATGGAAGCTGTTTAACTACATGTTTTTCTTCTTCTCCACATTTAGACTTGCCTGTCATGTGCTTTGGATCACCTGGAGTGCTCTTCACTTGCTGCTTCAGACAGCTGTATTAAGCAAAATTTCATTACACAGTTCACTATTCCAAAACACCTTTGTACCTTCCCTTTTGTCTTCTGGGGCACACAGCTTAGTTATTTTCTCTGTCTTAGTGATCTCTCTGCTTGGCTTACTGTGTTAATTTTTGTGCCAGGCATACTACATTTGGTTTCTGAGCCTTAACTCAGCACTCTGACTCTTTCCAGGGATGTTCAGAATCTTTGCTGGGCATTTCTGTAGTTTACGTAGATTTTATTATCCTCAGTCTCACAAAAGTGGTTCCTTCTGTGAAACGCCAAGGGGCGTGTTGTATCTTGGCTCTCGTTCTTTGCCACAGCATATAAGTTCTACGTAGTTCTTTAAATTAGCTTATGCCTTTGCACCTCAGCTCTATTCCCTTGTGAGATGTGGCTACTCTATAGAGCAGCAGCAGACCTTGTAACTACAGTCTGCAGTGCATGGGTTTGTTTGTGTGCCAAACGCAAGCTATTCCATCAAAGCTTAATACTGAGTCTTCCAATACTCCTTTTCCAAGAGTTTTCTCCTAGCTTTCACTTCTAGTTTTTCTATTGCCTAAGATGGTTAGTGTTGCTACTGTTGAAAAATATGCTCTTCATCCTTAGATAATGTGCAAGTTGTTTTACATTGTCAGTCTGCCCTTAAGCAGCATACCAAAATATAACTGGAGTTTAGTATTCTTCATTTTTGCTAACAGCTCCATGATTACTTTCCTATGCTCAAGTTAAATGAAAACTATTCTAAACATCAGGACGTTCAGAAGATGGGATTTAGGGGCTACAACCTTACTGACTTTTTATGGAAGAAAGTCTACTTTGAAATTGCTTGATATTCTTCTTACATTATAAAAAGCACTGTGAGTTTTAGCAGAGTCTAGAAGTGATGGAATTAAGTGTGTGACAGTATTTAAGGAGGTAATAAAATTAAAAGAAAAATAATGATGGGTTCAGATGCTGCTTAACCCACAACAGAAGGCATAGATAAAAAAAAGCCCTGAAGCTTTGTGGTAACTAATAGGAAAACCTTACCCTTTCTAAAAGATACCACCAAAATTCCTGAGGAAGAAAATCAGTGTAAAGCTAGTTATCCAGGGTCCAGTGTCTCAAACTTGTCAGATATCGCTCCGGTGTAGGCAGAAAGAAGTTTATAAACATCCATTTTAGCAGAATATGTAGGGTTTGTGCATGAGGAAAAAACATGCTAAAAACTAAATTAGGACTCCAGAGTTAAATGACTAATATACCCTAAATCACTGACCCAGGTAGCTCGTTTTGTAGTTGTATTCAGACTTCCCTTACACTGGGAGTAGAATTTAACAGTATTTTTTTGTTGGTGTTTTTTTTAAACTTTGAACAAAGTTATATTTCAGTCATGCCATTAAATGTAATTCTTCTATTTTGCTAAAGCTAATTTCTATTTGAATTTTCAACTGCTTCCATTTTCTATTGCAATATTTAATACTATTTTTCTTTCTTTTTAAAGTTGGAATAAGAAAAAACAGATTTGCACTGTTAGTTTAATCTTAATAGGGTATTACACTTCACTAGACCACAGGAGTGTTTGTCAAGGGAAATAAACTGAGCCATATTTGAATGTTGCGTTTTTCTTGCTTTGAGGGCTTTTTGATACTTTTCTGAGCTCAAGAGTAAATAAGAATATATTAATTACAAAAATTATTGTGATATTCAAGTCACCTGAGACATGTTCTTACTTTAATTGAATTGTGATTATGGTTACATTAAGTGTTCATCCCGCCCCATTAAATGTTCATCCTGCCCCACCCAATTCCAGCATTAAGAATACAACATTTTCCAGGTTTGGTATTTCTTTACAAAATCTCCAGTTGGCTAATATTATTCGAACTTGTTCATAAAATATTCTGTATCAGTGCAGCAAACATAGTTATGTGCTTTCACATGGACAGCTGGCATTTTTTCCACCATTTTTTTTGTTTGGGTTAATTTGTACAACTTCAAAACAGAGGGAAATGTTTGCCCATTCAGATACAAAATAACAAGTTTTTATTGTAGCTAATTGCTACTATAAGGCTTTTTGGATCCTTTACAAGTTTTCCAAAACTGTAAAGTAGTTCTTAATTTGTTTGGCTAATATATGACAAAAGGAGTAGAGATCATCCCTTTAGGCCCTGATGTTGTTCTGTGGCCAATATATATAAACACAGATTTTGTTTTTGTACAATTACAGTTCTTAAATACTGAGATACCACTGTTCTCATCTCTGCATCTATGTAGGCATTTTTCATGCATCTCTTTTTAACAAATAAAATGGAAAAAGGAATTAGAAATATCCCTATTTTAGAGATGAACAGTTGAGGCACTGAGAGATGAAACTACTGGCGCAGTGGTTGTAGAGGAAATCTGTTGTCAAATTGGGAACTTCTCATATTGCCTCCCAAGTCTGAGTCTGTTTCCTTTTCTTGAAGATTGTCCTTCCTTTTCACTGTGAGAGACAGAAGTGAATTAACAGGATGGAGGATTTTCTTGTTACTCCCATCACTTTTGTGCAAACTGCTCATTCTGTGATGCAGCTAGTCACAGCAGAGAAGCAGATATCTTGCTTTTATCATCTGTGTTACTTCTAAGGGGCCCAGCCTTCCATAGCCAAGAAAGTATGTCAAAAATTTCTTCCAGGGTTCAGAACTGCATGGAAAGTCCTTTTATTACCTGTTATAATGACCTTCTCTTTCATTGCAAATGTCGCTTTTATACATTTCTGTATTGTTTTAATAACTGCTCTTTTTGAAAAAGAAGGAATCACCTGCTAACAAGCAGTATTAGGAAGTGGGAGAAAAGAATGAAAGAGAATGATCAAGAGTAATGTACAAGATTTGACTTTTTCTTATACATGTAGTTAACAATTTAATTTGTGGAATTAAGAAGTTAGTAAGGCTCTCCTAATTTAGACTGTTCTAAATCCACAGTGAAATCAGAGGAAAGGAAAACACCCTGAAATAACAGTGCTGTGATGGTTTCAGAATCTAGTCACAAGGAGATTGCACTGTACAATATGCAGTCATTGGGGTATTATTGATTGCAATACACCTGCGCCACATATTATTCAATTAAACTACCTGGTCCTTAATTCTTCAATGTTAAGCGTATTATTTGATTGCCTTTTTTTTTATATAGCACTGACATGGTCTACCTCAAACTGTTAAGACATTGAGGAATGGGATTCAAGCATAAAATGCAGTGTGTGAATGAAAAGAAAATAATTGAGGTGTTTCAGCCATTTTTTTTTCTTCTGTTTGCTACTTGAGTGAAAATGTCATGCTTTCTTCAGTGGTCTCTAAAAATACATTCTTGACATGGGATTCTGTTGCACAGAGGTGCTAGATGGTTTCTGGGGGTTTCACTGATCACAATTTGGACCAACACTGTGGATGTGCTGGGGCAGTGGTACAGTAAATAACTGATTATGTGCAGCTGTTTATCACTTCTATACTCACTGAAAAATAACTTTATTGTAAAACATGAGCATGGTCTTTGTCATGACTTGGATCTTGCAAGCCTGCATAGATTTATTGCCTTTGAAGTCCTATAAAGAGAAGTGTTCTGGGGGAGATGGAAAATGGCTAAGGATATTGAGCATTCTAGATACAATAGGATACATCTCATCTCGAAGCTTCTCTGCTTTTACTTTCAGCTATTCGAAGATAAGAGATGTCACCGTAGTATAAACCAGTAAGATGCTGAGGGAGATGCTACCCATTTTTACTAGCCTTAGCTTTCATAACTGAGAGCACAAACTCTAAATTTCATTAAGCGTAAGAAGCCAGGTGAAAAGTCTTAACTGTGGGGTTATCATTCTTTCCTGCAATTCTGAATTGTAGCTTCTGTCATGGAAGGACATTCCTTTAAGAAGTAGGAAGTGCAAAATGTAGAAGCTGTAAATTCTTTTGATTGTTTGCCTTTTTTATGTTGGTGAAAATGGAGATGGAAAAAAGGGGGGGGGGCAAGAAAAAGCCAATGAGGTTACTGAAGTTGCGATGAAGTCATTTTTCCCATCTGCTCGAGAGTTTGCAATGTTTTGAGAACCATGCTGAAAGGAGATCCTTGTGTTCATTTGGAAGTTAGGTGCACTGTTAAAAAATAAATATGGTCTAAAAGAAATCCTGCATTCTTGTGAGCCTGGTATAAACTTCAGAAAACTACATGGCAGAGTTAAGATGTTTGTATACCTGAATTCTAATGCAATGCTAATGTATAATTCTTAACTGAGTACTTTCAATTGGTATTTTTATAATCAAAATTCAGATATTATTCTGTATATAAGAAAACTGGAAGAAGTGGTGAAATAATCATAAACTTGGGCACAGTCATGTGAATTCTTGGCTTTGGTGAAAGCTTACCTCTTCCCTGGCTGTTCCAAGTGAACTGCTATTTTTATTTGTGTGTTATTTGGTACGAGTAATATTGTTCAGAGGAATTTGGACTCTCTAGTACGATTTCATGGAAATTATGCTTATTTTACTCTTAATTCTTAAATTTTCTTAGCTCTAGTACTGTTCTTAAGGAAGTGTACTAGAACTATATTTACCTGTTCATATTTTAATTACAAATCTATCCAACCCCTGAAGCCTCCCTACCATACAAAAGTATGATAGCCAACAGACAGTCCTGCCGAAACATGAAGAAGGGGGTAAAAAAAGAACCTTTTCAAAAAGAAACAAATTCTCACATTTCTAATTTGTGCATAGCTGATAGAAGTAAACCACTTGCATCACCCCATCACAAAAAACTGAATTATTTTGTCTAAACAAGAGTCTGTCTATGGAATGCTCTCAGGTATCCTTCATGGCCACTCTAGAAAGGCACAGTTCTCCCATAGATTCAGTTGGATGTCTTGGATATCTTTGGGCATCTCAAATGGCAGTAGATGCCTGTGGTTCGGCGACTGAACCATACCTGAAGATACATTTGGAAAATGTGTTGAACTAATCCACACAGCAGTGGACATGTTTTGGTCCTATAGTTCATTCAAAAGTTGATTTGCCAATACAACAAACTAACCTCCAATGGTATGATTGGTTCCTTCCTATTTTTGTTTGTTATTCTTTTTAAAAAAGGTATTTTAAATTTTTTGTAGAACACTATGTAACTAGTGCCCTGTATATTGGCTCACTACTCCTCCTCCTCCCTTATGTTCTTACATGCCATATGGCCTCTCCTTTCTTATTTTTTACAATCTAATTTTTCTCTCTTAACTGATTCTTCCCTTTAAACCTTAATTTTGTAAGCAGTCTTTCTTTTCTCATATATATCTGAACAAGCCTTTTCTTTCTTCTGTTCTTATCTTTCATAATCCTTGCACTTTCCCTTTCCTAAATTGTTATCGTAGGTCATATGATGCTCTTGGCTCATTTAGATTGCAGGCTCTAGGAGAAGTATTTGAGGTGCTATGTAAATGTAGTGTGGCAGTACATAGGTGTTTATTATTATTAATGTTAGTCAGGAAATTGAATACTGCATAACAGGAGTGCCTGCAGATGCTAGCGGCAAGGTTTGGAGTCTGTTCTGGAGATGCCCCCAAAGAGTTATTCTGTTCATATTGTGTTCATATTACCTGCTCATTCGCAATTTCAGTTCAGTCCAATAACCTGCATCTCCTCAACATGTCCACAAAGAAGCTTTCCACTGACATAGATATGGGATCTGTTAGCTTTGGCAACCTTTGCTCTTTTTCAGCTGTATTGAACACATCCTCTCTCCAACTGTTCTCTCCGTTACTATCTTTGGAAGTTATTCTTGATCATCTCTGCAATTGTACTAACCAATAACCCATGTATCCTGTTGAAGCTCTGGATGTGAAGGCCTTCCTGTCTATGCAACTGAGTCTAGACTGCACTGTTCTTTCTTTTGCAAAAGAATATAACCTAGCCAATTTTAATGTACCTCCTGCTACTCATTATCATCCCTTTCTAGGCTTCTCCTTGTTTTTTGTTTCTTAAATAGCAAGTTTCTTGTCCCCAATTCTGACTTTGTTCTACCTTTTGTGTACCCAGACATGGTGTTTTGACTTCAGTAACTGTCAAATACATTATGTTATAAAACATGCATCTTAATCACTCTTCGTGCTATTTTTAGAGATGATGTACTGACTTCACAACCTCATGAAGCTGAGCTAAGATACAGTATCAACCTGCCTGCTTATAAAATGTACTTTAAAAACAGAATCCTGGTTTTCTGAGTTAAATAAACACTGGCGTATTCAAATTATCGAATTACAAGATTGCAGTGAAGAAGACTGATAATGGATTGGCAGGACAATAAGGAAAAGAACTCAGACCACTGGCTGGATAATACCAGTTTTCCTTTGAGGAAACAGGAAAGTTTTTGAGCAGAGAGCAAAAGAGTATATCTAAGGTGCTAGTGTTTGTTTGAATGAATGCCCTGAAGAGCAAGTAAGACTATATGAGTTGAAGTGTGTGAATAAGCAATATTTAAAACAAAAACAAAACCCTAAATTGGTGATCAGAGATGCAGCATGTCAGTAAGGAATGGGCTGAATTACCACTGAACAGCTAATATGACTTGGGAAGATAGAGCAGAATTGTCATAGGGTAGGTAGGAGACAAGCTAGAGAATTAAGCTGGAAATAAATGGAAGGGAAGGTAGCATAAGAGTGCAAACATGCAGGAAGCATAAACAAGAGAGCATGTAGCTGAAATGAACTGCAAGGGAAGAAAAAGTGAGAATGGGTGAGAAAGTTGAGGAATAGAGGAGGAATGAAACTCATACTGTTATTTGCTGAGGTCATGAAAGACTGCAGAAGGTTGGATGGTAGCAGCAGTGTCTAAGGGCAAAAACAGGATTTCAGTAAGGTCACAAAGCAGGAAAGTTTTAAGCAAAGTATTATATAAAGGACTAGAAGGTAAATACATTTAGATGTTGTTAAATGTGATGGAAGCTGTAAAGAAAAAAATTATCTGCATCCAGTAGCAGGAGGAGTTGTGAAAATGCATCTTCAATTTGAGAATATAACAACAGTGGTATGCCAGGATATGCCAAAATGTACACCTGAGGTGACTTTTGGATGTTTGGCAAAAGACAGAGCTACACTTTCTTTGAAAAGTGTTACTTTGTTGCCATTAATTCTCCTTGATAAGTGAAGTAATTTAGCTAAAGCTGGTGTCACCTTATTTTACTGTACCTTACTGGGTGTTAATCACACCTTGTTTTCCAGCTTTCTTCATAATAGGAGAAGTTTCTTTAACTATGATTTGTCAGGTGCTTGTTTTATAACACCTATTCCCAATACTCTTGTCTTGTTGCTGCTGCTTGCCCTTTCGGTGGGAAAGGGCAGAGGTATTTCGGGGAAGATTCACTGGGGACCCAGTTGGGGATTGTAGTTCTCCATTTAGCACCAGACTGTGGCGTGCACTTCTTTGTCATTGACATAGTCCTGCCACTGTGCAGCTCCCCATTTAAAGCTTTGTCTGCCTCTGGGAAATTTTTGCTTTGACATTAGATAATGTATATTTTTTTTCAGAGTCTGAAAATATGGTCATCTTTAAGAGTTAAGCAGTGCTTTATTAGAGAATTTGTTCTTGGTGCTCAAGCTGGGAGCGAGATCACAGCAACAATATTTTGCCTCTACAAATTTGGTACAGAGCATGCATGGAACAGTGGAGACTGAGTATATACTAATGTCGGTGGCTTTTTCCTTTCACTCTTGGGATCCTCACTTTCCTTTGTTTGACATCAATTTTCTTCTAGAGTTGTACAAAGTGTGAAACAGGGCAAAGTCTTCAGTCATATACAATACGGGATGCACAGATATCCTGTAGTAGTATCAAGTTATACCATAACTATACCATATATAGCTATATATAGAAACCAAACTCCATCACTAAAGAATGCAGTTCCATGCTGTACAATAGTTTTACAGTGGTACCATACTGGTAAAACAGTACTATAGAGGCAAATGGTGTTAACTCTGCATAATTGGTTGGTTTCAAGACCCAGAGATAGTAGGGAGAGAAAAATAATCTTAGAGTGTACCCTGAAGAAGAATCTCCTTTACCTTCTAGTCCATTTATGTTTTCTTTAAAGTACAACTACTTTCAGTCCTTTGTCATTTATCAGACTTGTATAGAATGGTGAAACACACATAAAAACACAGTAACTCCATTTAAAAAGATCTCCTAATGCAAAAGCATGCAAGGCAAAAAAAACAAACCAAAACAAAATAAAACTTTAAGAAAGTTCAGCTAGAAAAAACAATTATAGCCTCAAACCTCTGACTAACATTGACTTAAAGCCTGATCAAAATCCTACAGAATACTATAGGACTCTATTGACTTCAGAGGGATTTGGAGATTTTTTTCTTAAAAATATTCGTTCATTCATTGAGTGTATGTGTGTGTGTGTTTGCAAAAAAAAAAAAAACAAAAACTCTAAAAAGTATCATCTTAAAAATAACGTGTATGTGCTTAAGTCATTTTATTTTGGGAACACAAATGTAAAGAAACAGGAATCATAAAGAAGTGAATCTTATTCAACTCATAAGCTAGAAAGCTAAAATTAAATAGCTGCCTCACACTTATTCGGTTTGAGATCTGTATTTCTGATTAAGATTTTTATGATTTCATAATTTAATTCCACTCTATAATCCATATCTGACTAAATCTTTTGCTAACATTGCATAAAATTATTTTGCATTGCATAAGACTTTCCTTGGAAGCTTTGCCAGATGATAGAAAAGCACCTGTAGGCTTGCTTCCATATATTACTTTAAATTATAAGACTATGTTGCTTTCCCATGCAATTCCATGCCTCAAGTGCAAAAGAAGTATGTTACAGTTAATAAAAAGAATTAAGAACTACCATGGGGAAAACACAGTTGCCTCAATGGCCTTTTTGGACATTTGAAGGTTCTGTCTTTGAACATGAACCTTGACTATGTGATTGATTGTTTGAATAACTTGAAACAATGCCATGATTTTTTTAAGCCAATGTTCATCATAGCCTCACTCTAAGAATCCGTTCTAAAGATATGATTTTCATGAAATGTGTAATGCATCTGAATTTTCTGTTTATATTTTAGAAAGCATATAAAAAAATCTTTACGTATTGGTCACCTAGGCTATTAAAATATAATTAAAGACCCTTTGCATTTGGAAAATTAAATACAGTGAACAGAGTCTATGTTTATAATCTTGTCAGTATTGTTCAGAAAAAAATATGTATGCCTTCCAGCTATAGTGTATTTAGTAGATGCTTGCTTAGAAGAAAAATACTAAGGGTCAGTCACCCCAAACCCATTGTTATCATGCTATCTGTTGAAAGCTAGTAACTTGTTATGTACTGTTATTCCAGTTAGATAACTGTATCAAGTATATTTATTAACATACAACAATATTCTTATACAGTACAAAGCTCAGTGTGAGACCTTTTCACAGCAGCACGCTTCTGAACAATCAGAAGCAGTCAGAAAGGAGGAGAGTTTTACATCTCAGTGAGGCGAGAAAATATTTAGTCAGAGAAGTGTGGGAAGCAACTCCTACCCTGAAGAAAGGGCATGTACTTTTCCAGGAAAGTGAAACAATTAATGTATAAACTAACTCCAAGATAAGCAATTGACCAACTAATTTTGTAGAAAAAGTTTAAAGCTTCATAGAACCTCTTGAGGATTTCAAAGAGATGGGGGATGGGTTATAAAAGCTGACATATTCCACCCAAAGTCTCATTGATAATTCCATTAAAATTGTTATACATAAGCTTCCTAGTATCCACCCTCTTTCTCTGGTGTTAGGCTCACCCATCCAATGTTCTTCTTCATTCTAAGTCAATATTTCAGTCTTCCTCAAGCAGAACAGGAGCTGATAATGTGTTGTCAGCCTCCTGAGTTCTTCTCCAGGAGTGTAATGTTGCTTGTGGGAGTTTCTGCCTTATATAAAATGATCATTAATGACCTAGAGAAAATGCTGCTAATGTTTGCAGATGATACTGCATTAGAAGGTGCTCTGAACTTAGAGAAGATGAAAAATATTGTTAAGAGTAAGAAGAAATTTGAAATATGGGTTGGAAATGGGAAATCGAACCGTATTTTAATTATAAGGTAACTAGGTTGAGTACCCATGATGTGTCTCCATTACTAAAAGAAATGTCTAATTGGGACTTGGCCATTACATGAAGGCTAAGAAATGCAAGAAATTAAAAAGAACCAGATTCACTGAAATCAGTGAACAGTGCATTGAGATTAATGAAAGCCTTTGGTTATGGTGCTAAGAGGAAGAACTGAAGGAATTAGCAATGTTAGCTCAAACAGTAAAGACTAGCAAATTAAGTAAGAGCACGAATAGTGACGTGACAGGAAACTGTGGCTAAACTGGTTCCGAAGACTGACATGTGGAGAAGCTAGGGTCCAACAGTTAGAGCTGGTTGCACTTTGTGCCTCATCTTCAGCCTACATATTAAAAAGGAGATCATCACACAATAGCTCTCAGACCATCATTTTATTAAGGCAATGACCAGAGGCTTTCCAGAGGACTAATGGTTTTGATTTGATCATGGAAACTCCAAAAAATTAAAAATCCATGAAGGGCAAAGGCACTTGGCCTGCAAGATAAGGATTTGAAAACCTGCTATATTGTTTCCTAGCCTTGACCATTGATATTTGCAGCTCTAGGGAGTTCTTTTCTCCTGACTTGAAAATAATTTTGGCCCTCTGATGGAAGAGGGATGAAGAGAGAGGTGGGAAAGATTAGAAGCTTTTAAAGCTACACTATAGAACAAAAAGTCCCATCTACTCAAGCTGTTGAATAATTTCTGAAAATGTTAAGAAGGACTAAATCAAGTCATCAGTTCTTCAACTTTGCACTGAAAAACGGAGTACTAAGTGCTGAGAAAATATCTGTGAATGCAATCTATGCAGGTCCTGACATTCCCAACTGAGCAGCCAGAAGAAGATACAGAGAAAAATCTTCTCTTGTTTCAAACAAAACGGTGCAAGCAGTTCTGATGATGCTTATTCCAGGTGTGTCAGTTCTAGCCAGCTATCTCCTGTTCCTGGACATTCTCACAAAGTAATTCAGCTAGTACTGCTACTCTGATCTGGCTTAACTTTAGCCAGAAATGGAACTGAAATCAACCACAGGATACAGAGGGGTGAGCTCCTCTCAGTGGATTCAGGGCAGACATTCATTCTCATTCTCCTAGATCTTTTGTATCATTCAATACTATAAGATACTTCAGAGATTACCCAGGGGAACACTTAAAGATAGTCTGAGGCCTGCTAAGGTGCTAAAACTGATATGGTGCAATAGAAAACTCTATATTTTCCCTTATACCTCTAGTTTATGGGCTACAATAATGAATTTGGGGATTAAATTAAGAATAGTAAAAACGCAAGTGTATGTCAGGAAACAAACAAAAAAACCCTATCAATTAAAGTTACTAGACTGTGAAATATCTCCAAGGAAAAAGGGGAAGGTCTGCCACTTATGTGTCTTTGAATCAAACGGCATAGTGTCCGAAGTTCAGCTGATTAGCCATCAGGTTTCTGCTCTAGGGAGACTGAAATCATCTCTAGGCTCTAGTCACTGCATTGACTAGGTGATCATTTAATTTGCCTAAACATAGGTGTCTACTACCAGTTGAGATGCTCTGGAATATATCACCTGCCCTTCCTTCTGCCGGTCGGCAGCGTAAGGGTTTCCCTTAGGTCCGCATCATACTGACCCACCCCAAGCAGATAATCCTGGATACTTCAGGGCATTTCAAATGGCACTAGATGCTAACGTTTAGGCAAAATAATTGAGCCCTTGATATCCCCTGACTAGAATGGGAGCTTTGTAGCCTAGTGTTCCTGTAGACACACAAATTTCACACAGAATAGTTGAGGTTGGAAGGGACCTCTGCAAATGGTCTAGTCCAATATGCTTGCTCAAAGCAGGGTCAGCTAGAGCAGTTTGCCCAGGACATTGTTCAGTTAGGTTTTGAATATCTCCAGAGATGGAAACTCTACAGCCTGTTCCAGTTTTTGATCACCCTCACTGTAATAAAAAAAAAAAAAAAAAGCTTTTTCTTGGGTTTCAGTGGAATTTTTTATTTCAGTGTCTACCCACTGCATCTTGTCTGTTTACTGGATATCACTGAGAATAGTCTGGCTCCATCTTCTTAACACCCTTCCATCAGGTATTTAAACATATTCATAAGATTCCCCACAAGCCTTCTGTTCTTGAGGCTGAACAGTCCCAGCTCTCTCAGTCCCTCCCTTCTTTGTATGACAGATGATCTAGTCCCTTAATTATCTTGGTGGCCTTTTGGTGGACTTGCTTCAATATGTCCATGTTGCTCTTGTACTGGGCAGCCCATCTCCCTTGACCTGCTGGCAATGCTCTTCCTGATGCACCCAGGATACCATTGGCTGCATTTGCCACCAGGGCACATTGCTGGCTCATGGGCAACTTGTTGTCCACCAGGACCCCCAGGCCCTTCTCTGCAGAGCTGCTTTCCAGCTGGTTGGGCCCCAACCTGTACTGGTGTACAGGGTTATTCCCCTCTCTAGGTGCAGGACTTGGCACTTCCCTTTGTTGAACTTGATGAGGTTCCTCTCTGCCCATCTCTCCAGCCTGCTGAGGTCCCTCTGAATGGCAGCACAGCCCTCTGGTGTATTGGCCACTCCTTCTAGTTTTGTATCGTCTGTCAGGGTGCAATATCGACCCCTGGGGTACGCCACTAAGGAGTGGCCTCCAGCTGGACTTTGTGCTGTTGATTACAGCCCTCTGAGCCCAGCTCAGCCAGTTTTCAATCCAGTTCACTGACCCCTTCTTTAGCCTGTACTTCATCAGCTTGTCTATGAGGGTGTTATGGGAGACAGTATCAAAAGCCTTACTAAAGTCAAGATAAACAACATCCACTACTCTTGCCTCATTCACCAAGCCAGTCATCTCATCATAGAAGGCTATCAGGTTATCATGGCTTAAAGGAAAATTAATAGGTTTAATTTCTTGTATATAATTAATTCGATCTTACTCTAAAATGTATCCCATAAAGCATTATTTTTCACTTAAAAACAAACAAAAATGTTTTCACAACTCTTTTTTTTATATTAGCTTGGTAGTGTCTGGCTATCATGAATTGTGCAGGGTAGACTATTTTCTTTGTACCTGGGATCAAGGCTACAGTGTTATATTGTGTCAGGTGTTTTTGTGGGTACCAGAACACTAGTTTTGAAGAACTGAAATTTTCATGGAATGAAGAATAAACAAGCAGGAAAGAAGCAGATTATTACCTCTTTAGAATAATAGTATGGCATAGAAAGTTTATAGGAAATATATTTTCTCAAGGAATAGGCAAATTAGTATCAGAAATTCTATTATAGTGGTACTCTGAAAGCATTTCTCTTTTCTTCCGCAAATAGTAAATAGCAGTGTTTGTGCAAAAATGCAGGACAGCTGAGAAACAGTCTACCTACTGGGATCAGGAGTTAGTATTACAGAGATTGGTTCAATCATATCAGCTTGCCTGAAGCTCTACTGGATGGTAAAGTTTTCATACTCTGAGTTCAGAGTAAAAATTTTTCCTTAATATCTACAGATTTAATATTTTCTTCAAAACCCAGAACTTCCAGCCTTATTTTTCTGCTTTCCAGAAATGTGATGTTGGCAGCACCAGATTAGTTACTTTGAAATTGTAAAGTTGTGTTTTAAGCTCTGAGTTTGTTTCCTATAGTTGAAACAAATGTGAAAGAAATATTTATTGCAAAGCCAATTATGATGTGTGAAACTGGACAGCCAATTTAATCTGAAAGATCTGTATTGCCTTTCCTTGCATTTATTTGGGACTTGGTGAACAACACAAAAGAGAAGGGAGGGAAAGGAAGGGAAAAAAAGGCATTCTGGGTCAATGTCTGCCAAGAGAGCTCCGCACCACGGGGTGCATCATATAGAGGCTGTTCATTACATGTGGGATGAAAGTGGGCTAGTCCTGCAGGTCTGCAGACCAAATAAAGTATTATTGCCTCTGGCATATGCCAGTTAAGTCTTTCATGCTAATATGTATGGAAGATGTAGAAAGGGAATGGTAAAAGTTCTACATTTCTATGGCTCCAAGAATCATAACAGCGAGTGACAGTCGCTGCTCTCCCCGCTCACGTGCTGAGCGGTGCCGCAGCACTGAGGAATACCCCTGTTTGCTGGCTCCACATTGCGGATGCCCCCTCTGTGGGCTCTGCACTCTCCTCCAGCATGTAGTTTTCTGCTCACGATGAGATCAATGTTGTTTAATTCTCTTCATTTGGCACCGTGGAACTGTATCTCCAGATTCAGCGGGGCTAAATGCTAACCTAATACAGAAGCTTGAAAAATAGCTTTACATTAAAACTAATGCAGCTTGGAGTTGCATTAATCTCTAGTGATGGTCATATTTGCCAGCTGGGTGCCTGTTCCTGTTTGACTATGAAGAGCTCTTCCTAGTCAGTATGTTATTATTATTAGGTTTTTTTTCCTGACAATATCTTGACTTTATGCTGGAGTCTTTCCCTGCAGGAAGGAGGCCAGCATTTCATCTCTGGAGTTTTATTTAAAAAACGTATTATGTCTTTTAAGGCATGATGGGCTGCAGGCAGTGTTTAAACTGCCACTCTCCAAGTCACGTTTTGCTAATCTTTTATACATTAGGTCAGATGTAAAATTGTTACTGGCAGTTCTTGCAGCCAGCAAGAAAATCAAATGCAATTATCTCATTGACACCAATAAATATGGACTCCTTAACCTGAGCTTCTAAAGGAGACCAGTTATAAGCCCATATTCATAGCAGTCAAAGAGATAATTGCATTCTGAATAAGTCAAATGTCTGTTTTATGTTTTACAAACTGTAGTGATAAAGCTTTGTTTGATCTTTATTCTGAAAAGTCCCCATCAGAACATCTCTAAGTCCACTGTTATAATGGCAAATTACAATTTAAAGATTAAATTGTAGAGTAATAATGGAAAAATAGGATTTGAAAGGATGGAACTTTATTTTTTTATACAGAAAAATTTAAGTATGATACTGAAAGTTTGGTAGTATATTCAAAAAGTTGGAATAGCAAATATCTTATGTACATGCAATTTCAGCTTAAGTCTGTATGTATTCTTGACAGAGCTCTTATTCCACATTCTCACTACAGTAGTGAATTTCAACCATTTGGTAGCACTTGGAAAAAAAAAATTGTCTATGCTCCATTTCCCACTGGATGCAGTTCCTTTCCTCCTTTTGTCTCCCCTGAAGACTTTTGCCACTGCCTCCTTGCCTCCCTCCTCTCTTTTTTCTCTCCTGATTTACCAGCTGCAATAAGGCTGTTGCAGTCTCTTCAGCCCCGCTTGCAGGGGTTCTCCTGACAACTCCAGAAGTGATACTGAGATGCACCACCTGACTAGTAAGACTTGGTGTCTCTGGACTGCGGTGCAGAGAGAGAGAACTGAAATCAGCTCTGCATGGAACAAGCACAGCTGTAGCTGGGTTTGTTTGAGCTTTGTGCCGTGTTTTACCTAGATGTGTTGGGTATAAGTTTCATGAAGTTCAACCTATTTGAAAACATCTGATTAATCTAGGTAGTCTTTAACCTGCTCTTTCCCAAATCTACTCCAAGATCTTACTCTTTTGTTGATAGTCTTATGTTATTCCTCAAAGCAATGTTTTTTACAAAGACAGAAATAAAAAAAGGAACTCATTAGCTTTAGATGTCGTCTAGATGTTTAGATGTTTAGGTATTGTCTGTTATTAGCTTTGACTTCCCTTTTTGCTCATCAGAAATGTGGTTAGTGGTGTTTGCTTACACTTCAGCTTAATCAAAAAATGTGACTTGGTTTATGACACTAAGAATTTTAGAATAAATGAATAGCTCCATTTCTGAAACAGATTCCTAATGAGTTTAGCTTTCTTCTCGGAAGACAAAGATATACTCATGAATTTGTGGGTTTTGATAACTGCATTCTTTAAGGTATACTCTTTCAATTATTTCAAAACTTTACAAGAAAGAGGAGTAGGAAAAATTATACTAACATAGATTAATTATTCATTTTAGGTGGTTTTTGCACCCAAATACAACCACTTTCCTGTAAAAACACATTTGTTTGAAATTTTATGGGAATTGAACTAGCAAAGGTTATTTATGGTTTTAAGTGAAATGGAAACAAATTTACTGTTCTGCTGATGTTATTAGCCCCCTACTCCTTCCATAGCTTCCTTCCTCTGGAGCTGACCCTGAACATTTTTGTATTAATTTACAATTATCAGTGATGGAGCAAGTGATTCACAAATAAAAGACAGAAATATTTCTCAGACAGACTTGTCTTCAAGTCAGCAAATCAGAATGCCAATAGAGTCCAGACTTTGCACTTGACAAGACAGCTATGAAGATATATGAAGGAATTGAAGCAATCAAGAAGCGCGCAGAGATGTTCATCACTCAGAAGCAAGTAAGCATCAATGTAGCTTAGAGACCAGTGTTTACATAGAAATAGGCTTATAAGCAATTGTAAACAAAAACCAGCAGTAGCTAGCAAGCTGTTTTTGTTGTTCTTCATCACGGCCCCCAAAAAGATTACAGTGAATGCAGTTAGTCACAGGAGTAATGATGTACCAGGAAAAAAAAAAGTAAAACCAACCTGGTTCCATAAAACAAATAATTCTTCCATCCTGTTCCCCCTTCTAGTTTCCCTTCCCATTTCAAAGTCTGTTACTAAAGCTTTACTAACTTACGCAGACATTCAGTTTTACACTGTTTTGAACATGGGAGGTGGCTGTCAGTGTGCATTCTTCACACGGTCAGTTATTTTTTCTGTTTAATAGTTTCTTCTAAAGCAAGCAAATTGTTTCTTTTTTTCACTCTAAGTTTCTTCCATTGGTTCTAGGAATAGTGTGGGAAAAGTAAAGTGAGTGTGTGTACATATATATGTATATATAAAATATGCATTATATATAAAATATATATATTGTATGTATGGGGAGCAATAACAAACAGTAGTTAGCCAAACAACTCGTAAAAAGAGCACAGCAAATCACTTCTGTCTAAAGACAGTATAGCAAATGGTATAAACTGGTGTAATATGGTCCAGTGGTTGGTCACCAGCAAAAAATATAGAATCAGATTCCAGTGAGCACTAATATCTTGGCATAACTGTGCAGATGTTGTAGCTTTCTGTTCCTAAACAATTCCTCCCCAGTAGATATATATATATATTTTGTTTGCTTCAAGATAAAACTGCCAGTTTATTATTTCTCTTCTGTGCTGCTTCAGCTCATTTCCCTCAACTAGCATTTTCAGAAATGACTTCCAGAGAAGGCCGCTGTTCCTTAATCCATTAGGATCTTCGGGTCATTTCTGCCTCTGATCCCAGCCGCTTTCTCTCCTGTAAATAGGCAGGAGAGATGCCAGTAACAAAAAAGCTGGAGTGTTCATTCTAACTATAACGTGCATCTCAGCCCATTAGGTGCTTACAGAAAGTGGCGTGATCCTGAGCTACATGTTTTCCAACAAGGATTCAATCCCCGGTTTAAGCCTGATATTTGAAATTGCAAACTGCCATGAAATTGGAGTGAACAAATGGCTTTGAGAGCGTATTTTGTTGACACAGAGAGTTTCATTTGCAACCCAATAGTTTAAGAACAAATATTGAAACATATGGTTTGGTTTTGTTTTAAATTATTCCCCAGTCTTTTAGAAAGTAGTTATCAGTTCTTCATGTTATGGGAGATTATATTGGTGATGCAACTATATATACAATACAGGTTTCTAATTGTATACTTTAATGTTTTACTTCTACCTTCTCTAATTCCCCTAAGTGAGAATCAAAATTATAGTATTTCATAAAACATCTGATTGAATAATATATTATTTCTATCCATAGAAATAGTCATATGAAATAAAATAGAAGTGAATTAGACCTGCGTAGTGTTCCTCTAAATACCTTTATGAACTAGGTTATAAATTTCACAAGACAGAGACTTTACCTGCTATATATCTACAAAGTATCATATGTACTTTAGAGCATTATGCAAATTTTAAATATTCTGAACAAAGCCATTTATGAAATTGGAGGACTGGCACAACATGCCATTTTTTTAGCAGTAATTGCTCTAGAAGGCTGCAGCATTACTAATGTGATACCGTTCTTATAAAAGCAGAACGGGGAAATTCTGGGAATTACAGTCCAGTATGATTCTCTACCATTTCAGGTAAACTAAGATTCTAATTAAAGACAAAATAGTACATAATTTGTATAATAGTATCTGCTGAAAGTGTCAGAATTTTCTCTAAGGAAAATGATGCCTTTTCAGCCTGCCAGAGTCCTTTGAAAAAAGTAGGTAAAGTACATAAAGGTTACCTGTTGGACATAATGTACTGGGAACTTGACAAAGCCTTTGATAAGATTCTTCGTAGAAGACTGCAAGGAAAGTGAACAGCAACAGAATAAGGAGCAAAACTTAGTTATAGTTTAAAAGCTGGTTACGCTGAAAACAATCATAGAAGATGTCTGCTTTTGAAACAGCAGTAAGACCAGAGTTAATGAACGGTACTGATTTTGATGAGGAAGTAGGCTGCACACTGGCAAAATTTCCTTCTATCTTTAACTTGTGCTTTGGAACAGCTGTTCAGAACTGTGTGAAATTCCAGATTAAAATGCATTGTGAGAAGCTGGGCAGAAGAGAGTCAGATGCACCTACATTTGGGTAAATATCTTAATGGGTAGGACTTTTAGGACAGAAGGCTATCATTTGCTGTAGATAGATAGTGCAGGATAAAGTACAAAGGGACCCCTGTGTTTAGGTAACTAAGTGCTTAGAGAAAATAATGATAATGTATTGTCAAAATCTATTTTATTTGGTATGTATGAGATAGGAAAAAAAAAGATTAATTTTACTAGAAGCAATGTGTGCATGTAGTCATTGTTCTTTAAAAAAGCTAGTGAAATACAAAGTACAGTTAACCATGACATGACTTAGAATAGATTATACAAAAACAATTATAATTTATTTTACAAAAAGTTTGAAGTCATGCTTTAGTGAGGTATTGAGGAAAATTAATCAATTGCATCTTTTTACCCTTTTGAAAAATAATAAAACAAGCAGACAGTTTTAAAATTAAGGATTGCATTTAAAAGCAATAAAATTAGTCTGCACTATATAGTCATCCCATGGAACTAATTCACTCTACAGGGCATTGAATCAAAAGCTGAGACTTTATTTTTATTTTTGTTTTTTTCATACTAAATACTTCATTCATATTTAGTACTACATACCTAGCAACAAATAAATAAAGGTGACTCTCCATTGCACAGAGATTTATATATTCTTTTAAATCTGTGTAAGATTGTTGAAAAAGTGCTGGGTGGAAATGACTAAGCATGTTCAGAATCAATGGAAGTTCAGACTTCATCTATTTAGTAGTTTTAATATGGACTTGTAAACTGGTAATCTTTCAGGATACCGTAATTTGTGAGATGTTGGGTTCAGTTGGTCATTTTACTGGGAACAGTCTGATGCTGGAATGTTTGGTGCTCCCTCTTTAAAAACTCCGTTATTTTACATAACTTAATAGATGATTCAGAACTACTACAATTTAAGAGTGATATAAAAAGCAAAGCACGTACGATCTTTCTCCTAAATTCTCCATTTTCTCCCCTCCTGTCTTCTCCACACACCTACTCCACCATGGTTTTACTTTTGCCTATCTTTTAGGTTATAATTTCCCTAAGACATGAAACACCTATACCCTGTTACAGATTTTTTCAAAAATAATAGGAAATGGTGATATGCACATTTGCCTTTCTGAAGTCTTTGCTGAACTTCCTAAATAAAATAACACTGTTGGTGGCCTCAGAGTTGCCTGTACATATTATTAATGACTAGGTGTGAATTAAGATCAGTTTTGTGCTAGAAGTAGATAACAGAGAAACTGAATGTTAAAGAAGAGCTTCAAATGGCACTATGTGAAAAACACAGTCCTGCTGTTTCCAATTCAGCTTTCTTCTGAAAGTATTGAAGTTTTATTCATTATTACAATAAATAAAAATAGAGGTTGAAAATATTGGGCAAGAAAATAGAGAAAAAAGTAATTTTGGTTTAAATTACATCTTTAGAATCAGTAAATTGTTGTGTAAGATCCTTGTAACAGTATTTTCATGATTCTGATGACTGTTGCCTGCAAGGTATTAACACAAATTAAAAACCAGTCTCAAATTTCTTTGCAGAGAGTGGCTAAAGGGAAAACCTCATATGTGTTGTTGGATGCTATCACATTAGCTGTAGAATATGGACACACAAGAAAAATGTAAAATTACATGAAGGAGCCTTACTTTTTTACAGTGTTTGGGTTTCCTAGCTTGGGAACGCAGGCTTAATCTCAGTGTTTGCTGGTCAGAGGACTGGTCTGCAAGCTGCGGGGTTCACACTTGCTTAAAGCTGCTGACATTGCATAGGAGATTTAAAATTAAGAATTGTTCAGATTGATGATGGACAGTATGTACAAGATACAGTGCTGTCCACAGCATATTATTTGTTTAGCACTGTCCGTGTGCCAGAAAGGCTGGGATGACTGGATTTAAGGGAACTAAGGTCCTCTTAAATGTGAACAAATCAGGAGAATACACATGGCAGCACAAGGGAACAGAAAACCCACTACACTTAGCTATTGAAATATATGCATTTTTCTTAATCTTTTCAGGTCTGTCAAAATGTACAGGCATAACATATATATGCAAGTGGTTTTCAATAGAACATCTACCCATGTTACCAGATTCTTACAAGATAAAATCATTCCTTCTCAAGTCAACTCAGGGCTCAGTGCCAAGAACTGCTCAATTCTGAACCTTACCTGTATCAATTTTTGGTTTGGTCTGGTTATTCACAGGAGGAGTTCGAGTGGAATGCCCCAAATTAGGTATCTTCTGTCATTTTTAAAAAGGATCCCAAAAGCACAGATTTCTAAATATCTAATTATCCATTTTTGTTTGTCTAATGAAGTTTGTTAAATATGGATTCAATAAGCTAGTCTTAAATACTCAAGACTGGAAAAATACAGCCTCACTTTCCTTGCTTATGTTTCCATAGTTATAATAGTTTTATTATGCTGTACACAGTCTGCTTCATGATAGTTTTGTTTATGTCAAGATTTGTATAACATCTGAAAGACTAAGCATGACATAAATACAACATTTATATCCACCTGAACTGAGTGGAAAATTTACAACATTGTATTGGAACCACTCCAAGAATGTTTAGGGAGAGGGATGCAATTTTAAGAAGTCCGTGATGTATGTGGTAATGGAGACTATCCAGAGAAATGCTGTGTGGGCTGAAGAGTTGCTCAAATGGGATCATCCTGACAACAAATAGATGTGCTGTTCATACACCATTCTCTGAGTAGTTAATGATACCTAAGTTCACCTTGCAGCCGAGGTCACACTCCAAGCAGATTTTTGATTTGCTCTGTTCTTGAACTGAGAGGATGTCCTGAGCAGGCTAAGAACTGAAGCTTTGAATAAAACCTTCTTTATGACAGTACCTAAAAAGCCCTAAAAATTATCAAAGAATTTGAACAAGATATTGTAGAAACTTTCAATAATTTATAGTGGTGTGAGAAGCTGAAAGGGAGTTAGAGGGAAATAGATTTTGCTGAGGACTGTTAATTCTTTAGTTAATGTTTTTTTCTTCTTTTTAATCTATTTTGTTAAAATGTTTTGTTTCTGAGCTGTATGTTTTTGATTCCATTTTCTATAATTGTGAGTTTGGAATTGTTTCTTGGGGTAGGGATGGGAAAAATGTATATTCCATTTGCTCTATGTTGCTAAAATTAAGAACAAACATGTTGCAAGTCTTACATAGATTGGCCAAACTCTCTTTTAGTACATCAAAGCAGATCAGTGCTGATTAGTTCTTGTTAAAGTCAAGGACTAGAAAGAAACATGGTATGTTGTGTCATCACTGATGACAAAGATATATGAAGAGGTATTGCCCACCTCAAAATGTCTTTCTGGCAGTCTGCTGGCTTGGGTGTTTCCCCACCTGCCTGAAGCCTGACTATGCTGTGTATCTGCTGTTTGTATCTACAGTGGGTGGCTGCTCTCTTTTAGGGACAATAAAAATGGTGAAGACAGATAAGTGCCATGTTATCACAGTCCTATTAAAGTTTCATGCATATTGAGTATCTAGGAGACCAAGGAATGATAAAAGCAGATATTTAGAGACATTAAGTTAGTCTGGAGAACACCCTGCTGCTAGAAACACATTTTTCTTTAGAAGAAAATGCTGTTAGGTTTCTCCCTAGTGCAAAGGTAGGGTTCTTTCCTCCTCGAGCCAAGCAGGGGAATGTACATTTCTGCCTCTTCCATTAGAAAGACTATGAAGACTGTATGAAAACCGTACTGAAAGGAAATGGGCCTAGCTGTGAAAAATCCAATTTATGCTCAAGATGACTTGAATTTCTAGGCCCAGAAATAGAGGTGAAATTTCTGAATCCAGTGATTCTGATCTAAGGATTGGAACCGAGGTGCTGCTCTCCAAAGTTACCATCTTGTATACAAAGGGGATGTAGTTCTCTGATATGTCGCAGGAATGAAAAATGAGCTGAAATCATTGTGCTTTCAGGGACATATTGTTGTTTTACAGAAGAGTACCCACAAGGACTGCCCTGCAATATATCTTAAGATTAATTGAAATACTAGGAAACTGAATGGGAATTTGTCTCTGAGTATTAATATCGCAAAGTAAATGTTGCTGATGTTTCAGCTTAATTATGAGTACTTTCTGGAGGAGATAATTTTGAAATCCTGAACAAAAATTAGACTGTTGAGAATAGTAACTTATGAAAGATATTTTCCTTCTCAAATATGTTTACTTTAAATCACAAAGAAATGTGATGCTATTTTTCACATCATTTTAATATCTAAGTAGGAAGAAACCCCAACTGTTAAAACTGTCAATCGTTGACAACTCAAGAAAGAGGTAACCAACAGATCATTGTTTTCATTTGGCACCAGAACCATGTGCCATAAAACCCTCTACTGTAATACAATAAAAATGGCAATATCCTGCTGAATTAGGTGGCAAGTAATATTTGCTAACAGAGTATGATGCATCCAGACTACCTGTCTCTAGTTGTAGTAAGGTAAAGGTAAGTACTCTTCTATTACTGTTCACTCAGTCTTGTGCATCTTAACCAATATGTCATTAGGAGTTTTATGTCATAAGATGTGTTGCACTTGTTTTTCATTCTTTTGCATAATAGGGCCTGGAAAATAATTTAGGCTCACCTATAAAATGCTTTATAATACCTTCAGAAACTGAGACAATCTGCAAAGTGGAAATGATATATTCACATTCTGTCTTGTAGAATAATTTGTTTGGGATAATATTTTTCTTGCTATGTGTAACAAAGGGTACGGTTCAGTTCTTTACTAAGGTATCTACATTTAGGACCTGTTATAGTCAATAGCAATCTAGTTAATGCAGTCTGTGGAACCTGGAGGGATTCAGCTGAGTGTCTGCTTTTGTAAGCTGAGCCACTGTCTTGGCTTCGTTATCTCTGTTGATTAGAGATCTCAGGTGGGATTGATCCAGTTAACTAAAGGTAATCCAGTGCCATTTGAGATACCCTGTGGGTATCAGAGACATCCACAGAGCTGACAGATATGACAGAGGACCTATGGGAGACCTGTAACCTTTCAGGGTGGCAGCTGGAGGTCAGACAGGGTATCTGACATCTCAGATAGTGGTAAATCACTGTATTTAGGCAACTGCATCAAATCTTTACCTTGTCAGTAGACATCTAAATTTAGATATCTTAATATGAAGCTGAATCCCACCCAGATACAAGACATCCATTGAAAACTTGCAAGTAAGACACAGAACCTACAGGAGATCTGCTGCACTGGCAGCTTCAGGCCAGGTGAGGTATCCTTGGGCATCTCAAATCGTACTAGGTGCTTATGTTTAGCCAACTGAAGGAAGACAGTGCTATCTACTACAGTGTAACTTTCTTAAAGATGTTTGATCAAAATGAGAATGATAATAATACAAAGAGAATCAGTGAAATTAGTTAAATAATATTTGGTCATTCCATTCCAGGGAATTCTTTGCAATCAAATGGTCTGGAATCTGAACATGAGTGGAGTGCTGATGCTATTCTGTATTCCAGAGTTGTGCCAGTCTGCCCTCAACTAATTATTTTCTCTTGCAAATGTGTATACAGCACCATTTATTTTTAAATCTTATCTTGCATCTGAGACTGAATTCATAATTATTGTTACCAGGATTTTTAAGCCTTATTTCATTTTAAAGTTATTGTAATATATTGTATTGTGTTAAAAATTAAAAAAACTGTATTAAAATATTTGGAAATTCTGTTACATTTTCATGTTGAATAATTATGAAACTACCTGTGTTTCTCTGAATTATCCTGCATGCTTGCTAGTAACATATGTAGAGATAGGGAAATCATGTTTTTTAACAAATATCATATGCAAATGGGGTTCCTATTTGATATCATTCTGCCTGATAAGTAGCGTACATTGAAAGTAGTTGTTAAGGGAAAAACTAGCAGGAAATGAAACAGAAGAAAAGATAAAATTCCCAGAATGAATAGCTTCAAATGAATTAAGATAGTGTCTGCAGTATCATTTGGGAAGTAATTACTTATTTGGCTCCATCCAGGCTTGCATGTTTTATTATTCCCAATGCTGGCAGCCTAGGAATTAAGGGGATCCTAAACCTTAAAATGGTATCTTAGGTAAGCTGAAGATCTGGTGTACAAGATTAAACATAACTAGGTTGTACAAACAGAGGGTGCTGTTAGCAAGACAAGGTGGCCCTCCTTAACTCAGGAATGGCAATATACTCCACTGCTTTACACTGTATATAGAAAGTTTAAGATCAGGAAAGGAATCATGCATTGAACTGTTTTGTTGCCTTTTTCAGTCTTAGCTTCCTGATTGTTCAATCTTTGTGTAAAAGAATATGGGTTATTAGTAAAATTATTAACTAAGTGATAACATGATTAAAATTAATTTTAAAAAAGCAAATTTATGGCATATGAAGTAATGAAGTGTAGGATAAACACAAGCCTTTTAACATTCATGTGCAAAAACAAAATAATACAATTTTAATGGCTACTTTTATAGACTAAGAGGTTAAACTTGAATTTCTGTGTTGGAAGATGCATTTTTCTTAAATGCCTGCATAGATCTAAGCTTATTCATGCGTGTGTTCAAATTGTGCATAGAAATATCTGGTCAGTTTTATTGAGGTTCATTGTTGGAGGGTATGAAAGTTATGAAATTGGCCAGCTAAGAGTGACAGGACCATCTGCAGTGCTGGACAGAAGTTTTAAAATTACGAACTACGTTGAAGTCGCATGGAAAAAATGAGGTTTACTGCTGAAACAAATGCATCAAGTGAATGTTAGGTCCATATGATATCAGCAGCTTCATTAAACTTACCAATAAAATGTCATTACTCAGATCTGACCAGTAACGTATCAGTAACTGTTGGTTAATAATGATATTCAGACCTTGAGCCCAGAAGTGATCCTTACAATTGTAGTAAACTTCAGCAGAACATTTTCCATGTAAGTAATTTTAAAAATGGTTGATTTGTTGAAGTGCCACAGTAGCATGACTTCTATGGCTTTAAAAGAAATCTCAAAGTACACAGAGAACTTTGATGGAACCTGGTGTGGCAGGAGACTAGTACTTCATCAACAGCATATACAAATACCAGAGAGTCTTGTTATGTTTAAAAACATTCAATTAAGCAAAAATTGTTAAAGAGAGCAAAACTGTCATGCTTATTACTAGTTACCATTATAAATATGGCCAAAAAAGGTGAAAGCAGCCTTCCTTTTTAAAACATTCCAGCACTGGAAATGGTTACCTTGGCTGTTCACAGATACAGAAGAAAGATCTTGTTTAACATCCTGTTCTTCAGCTAGTCCCTGGCCTTTGTTTCGAAAGTATGTGTTCACTTTCCAAAACTGCAGAATAAAATCCTTCTGTAGTCACAATGAATCCCATTGAAAAACAAAAGCATTCTGCCCCCCAAATTAACTGAAATTTATCCCAAAACATAACATGACACAACATGTCTAGTTCAACTCTTGTAGTTTGAATTAATCTTACTTTGGCATTGAGCAGTGTGTAAGATGACGTTCATTGAATAATCCAGTTTGAGAGAAACATCGTGATGTGCATAGTTATCTGAGAAATCTTTGGAAGTGCTTTTTTGGAGGCTAAGGTGGGAAGATTCTTTAGATGGTTTGTGGCAGGAAATTATGATGACAAGATCAGGATACAGGAGGAGGAGAGAGGTCAAAGAAGAGCTTTTGAACACATAAAGCTCAAGGTTAAAAGCAAGTTAGTGGAGAAAGGCTGGGAGGAAGCTGTACACAGAACATGAAGTAGGGAAAAAGCATCTGCCTGGGAACTTCTGAAACGGCTGGTCTTGCATGCACTGTTCATCGTCTGTTTTCTCAAGTGCCACCTCTTTCCTGTTCTTGCTCAAGGTCAGCTCCGATTTTCTGGTATCCAGACCCCTTTGTTCATCAGCAGTGCTGCTCACCAGCAGTTTTGTCAGGTTTATTTCATGACATTTACTGTGTCACCAGTAAAGTTTAGAAAGCAAAGTTAAAGATATCTCTTTATAGCATCCAGGAGGTTTACAGAGGATGAGAGAAAAAAAGATCCATATCAAAAAGAGTAGTGGAGAAGCACAGAGTGATTACAATGAGTTTGGTGTTCTGATTTTGTGGACAGGTATTTATCTTCTCTCATTGCTTTAAAGTATGATTTGGCATTTCATAGCGATGTGAATCAGGATTAGACCTCAGACTGTGCTTACTCTGTGGCTATCTGTAGCTCATGTCAGTAGCTGAATAGCTTATGAGCATTGGATGCCCCTGCTTTTGATATTCACTTTACAAGTGTTGAAAACCTTTCTTCTACTAGGAAAACTTTAACACACAAGCCTGCTGAATTTTATACTTCTTTTAAAAGCTTAATAAGGAGTTCTCATAGCTCAGTACTAAGCTTTTTAATAAAATTAAAAGTAGCTATGGATAAGCCTTAGTGAAATTCATAACTAGACCCAATTATTTTTCAATTAAAAATGAAAAAGGAGATTAAATTTAGATTTTAGATTCTGCAGGCGTAACAGTTGTGGAGTCCAAGTTAGGTTTCATACTGTTTGGACAGCAGAGGATTCTCTCCATAGGATTGTGCTTATTTTTTGAGCACTTTTTAATCCTAACTTTCACATACCCTGAAATCCACAGAAATACCAGAAAGGAGATATCTGTGAAAAATAGCCATACTTTATCTGCCATTCTATTACTACTGGGTTAAGAGCCTACAGAGTTGCAAAACTAATATTTAATTTAGAGCAAATTATGGAAATCTGTTTCTTTTATCTTTGTGTTTGATGTCAAAAATAGGCCAGAAAACCTTAGGGCAGGCTTTTGTAACTATTTCAAAATACAGGGGATTCTTCTCAGTCCTTGACCTAAGCATTCACTATTGTTACTTTGGTAACTTTCCTAATAGCATCAAAAGGCTGTAGTAATAATAACATAGGATAACATTTATAGAGGTATATGTCATTATTGAAGTTTGTTAGAGTGATGGATAATACAAATGGAATATATTTCAGTAAATAAAATGCAGTTGTAACTGGTAAGTATTTAACAGTGGTCATCATGATGGAAGTGAAAATTGCTTTATAATTGCATATTAGTTAACTTTGCAGCATTCTAGGATGGATAAGTTTATTCCCATCTAATTCATAAGGAAAATCAGTCATGAGTTTTTCTGAAATACTGAGCCAGTCACTGATTCTTCAGGTAAAGGTTCTCAGCCTATGCTCGTTAACTCGCATTTTCTAAAAGGTAGGTTATACTGCTGAGAGATATTAGTTGTTGGTGACGCATTTGATAAGTGTATCAATGTATGTAATTCAATGTTTCCAAGTACTTGTAAATACAGTAATTTTTAAAAATTGTCTGTAGACATTTTTATACCAATGATAGGCTGAAATAGTGCTCAGATTTAACCTTATGATATGTTGCTCAAGACTGTTATATTATGTTATTTAAATCTCTTAAATCCTATTAGTGCCAAGAGGAAATGCCTCAGAGCCAATCTGGTTTTCAATGCAAACAAAATGCAGGCATCCTACTCCAGAACAAATTACCCTGTGAACGTTTATCACTGTAAAGATTGATCACAGAAAAGATGTAATTTTTAAGAGTTTTATGGAAAGAAGGGAAAGGAACTGAGCTAACTGTAAGATCAGAGCAATTTCATGTCTGTCTTCTACTTAATTTGGGAGAAATATTAGTGGCTTTCTTAGTCACTGGCACCTAAGAATCAATAACAGTTCAATTAAAGAAATTATACTAATCATTATAGGTTTCACTGGGAACAAGATTGTTCCTTAAATAGTAAACTGGAAGCATCTTTATGTGATTCACTTTGTTGCTCTCTTGTGACCTTCTTAGAGAAACAGTGCTATTATCACCTAAACATTTATTTCTATATTAAAGAATAAAAATGTTATATCATTCCCTTTCCGTGTATAATCATTGTAAGCAATCCCTATGCTGTTGACCAGACTACAAAGGAGAGTGCTTTCCTTCCATCATTTAATATGAAATTATACAACATGAGATAATGAGTTCAACAGAAGACATTAAGAAACGCCACCTTCTTTTCCAAAATAGCCTAGTGGTGAGAGCAGTCTTTGCAGAGTTAGTAGATTTGTGTTTATATCCCTTCAGACTGAACAGGAAATTAATCTATGAAGGAGATTCTGTCTGCCTAAAACCCTCCAAATGGCAGTTTGGTTCCCCTAATTTCCAGCTTTGCCTAACTCTAGCACTGGGCACTTCCCTGCGAAGTGTGGAAGCTTTCTGATCATATTACTGTAGTCGTTCACAAATGCATAGAAAGGCTTGCCTGAGGGAAATAACTGCCTGTATCCTCTGTACAGCCCAGTACAGCTCAGGCTTACGTGGACAACCACTGCACACTAAGTGCAGAAATCAGATGTCATCAGGTTTATAGCTACTGCTAGCCATCAGTTAGGGGGAGATGAAGGTACCTTCTTTTTGCACGATAGCCTAGCAGCTATAGCAGGCCAGATTCCTTGGTCTCCCAAGAAATATCTCAAGATGATGTTGGATATAGGCCCTTTTCAGCAGAGTTGACTTCAAGTGCTGCCACTAATGAACTATTATATAAAAATGGTTACCAGTGCTATCTTCTTACCCCAGAATTATGTCCTGTGGGAATGTAGGTAGTGCGTAGATGCCCAGTGTAGAGGAATAGGCACAGAAATCAAGTGGATTGGATTTCCTCTTACTCTAGCCAGCTTGTGAGTAGAGAAGGAAAGTTGTGGAATATTATGTGGAATACCCATTTTTGCAGGTCTTCCATTGCATGTGCTTCTTTCCACTGACTGGAGAGGAAATTTAGATGCCTATTAGATGCCTATTTTAGGACATTTAGGATGTTAGCTGCCAGAGCTACTTATCCAAAGTTTTCCACATCTTGTGCATGTGCTGTAATTATTGAGCTATTGAAATAGAAGAGCAGTAGTTGCTTTTGCTACACTTACTTTTGAGAATCTAGCCTTCACTAACTACAAAGAGTTAATCAACACACATATTTCAGTGTCAGTTTTGAAATGTATAGGTCTTTGACTTTTATTTAATATGTACTTAATGCCCTAATGTCTTCTCAGGGTAAAGGCTACTACTTTCTCAAGGGTGGATAGTTTAAGAAATGTTTATTAAATGTTTATTAAATTAATGTTAAATTTAAGAAGTGTTGGGTTCTAGGCACTGATTTGCGCTCATTTTGCATTCATAACAGTGCAGTAATCAGTAAAGATGCTAATGCTTGCAGAGCCAATGGCAAAGCACTGTTCTAGGTTTGATAATAGTGCTGTCAAAGCCTGAACCATTTAACCAGGCTACCTCAGAATTTTATCCAACACAGACAATTGCACATAATTAAAAATACCTTTGATTCTTTCTTGCTCTACTACTTAGTCTGTCTGTGATGGCATAGTACTAGATTCACTGCATCTTAATCATTTTTCTTTGAAAAGTATTCCTTTATGTTGGAAACATAGGCTTGTGATTTTAGCGACATGTTAAGAAGCTTCCAAGATATTTTATATATAGTTCTAAGGTAAGCACTGGAAAGAATTCAGTTTGAAGAATGACTGAATGCAGAACTTGTGGAAAAGAAACAGTGACAATAACTAGAGCAAAGGCTCAGAAGGCAGATCTGTAAAGAGCTTAGTGAAAGGGAGTTCTCTGAAGTGATACGTTACTTCAGCAAATTTGGGAACTATTGTTACTTCAACCTATTAAGATGCTAAAATTACTTTGCCTCTCTAAGTGAATACTCAGATACTCTTTTATTGTTCAACAGTGTGTTTTTACTAATTCTCACATGTGGAAATGTTCTAAATTTCCACTAAGTTTTGCATTTTTTCCACATGAAAAATTTGACTTTTATCTTCATACACATTAATGTTTCAAGTTAATATTTCTCAAGTGTGTATTTTATGAATGCATTGATTTATCAAGGACATTTACATATCTCTTGGAACAGTGTTTGTTAGCTGTTACTGCCCGTCCAATGACAGTACGTGCAATATATTATATTACAAAAGTGCCATGCAAATTTTGGCTAAATAAAAATGTCTCAACAGCATAAAATATTAAAAAATATGCTGAATTACAAGGAAATAAGTCTCTTAGAAAAGTCAGAGATCCTCTGCATCTCTGTGCCCTAAACTGAACCAAATATGTTTATATAAGATTCCTTACAAAAGTTTGTCCAGCTTGAATAGTAGGTGAGGGAGATTCCACAGAATCACAGAATCACAGAATCACTGAGGTTGGAAGGGACCTCTGGAGATCATCTAGTCCAACCCCCCTGCTCAAGCAGGGTCACCTAGAGCACATTGCACAGGATTGCATCCAGGCAGCTTTTGAATATCTCCAGAGAAGGAGACTCCACCACCTCTCTGGGCAACCTGTTCCAGTGCTCCGTCACCCTCACAGTGAAAAAGTTTTTCCTCATGTTCAGATGGAAGTGTCTGTGTTTCAGTTGGTGCCCGTTGCCTCGCGTCCTGTCGCTGGGCACCACTGAAAAGAGTCTGGTCCCATCCTCTCGACACCCTCCCTTCAGATACTTGTACACGTTGATAAGATCTCCTCTCAGCCTTCTCTTCTCCAAGCTAAACAGGCCAAGCTCTCTCAGTCTTTCCTCATAAGAGAGATGCTCCAGTCCCCTAATCATCTCTGTAGCCCTTCGCTGGACTTGCACCAGTAGTGCCACATCCCTCTCCTTATTAATAAATGTGTCACCAGTTATTCTGCTCATTTTACTTTGACATTTACTTTAAGGTCATGTATTTTGTAGGTTGATTGTTTCTTCAGAACTCTTGATGCCAATGAAAGATATGTTTAAATGAATTTATATTGTATATGTACATGTATACATGCATATACATGTATATTTAAGCAATGTTTATAAAGATTGCTGATCAGCTCTCAAGAAATGATGTGAAATAAGTGTGATGTCACATTTCTATGCTTCTCAGTTATTTATATAATGATGTATACACCTGAAATGATGAGGTTCATAATTGTTCAAGGAATAATTAACATATTCAGAATTTAGTACCCTAACATTGTGTTTCAGCATTGGTTCACATTGGACAGCCAAAATATTTTGGAATATATTCATCTATTCAACAATGCATATATTCATTATGAAAAATGTCATATTAATGTTTATAAGAAATATTTATAACATCACACTGTAAAGAATTCATCAGAAGGCAATCAAGACAGATTAGTGGCTGAGAAGTATGTAAAAATAGCAATGCAATTTATTTCAACCTTATCACAAATAAACATAAGTAAATGCTTTTTTAATAAAACATAGACCTGCTGCCATTTGGAAAGAGAAAAACATACAGTAGCTAAATTATGTTCATTGAACTTGCTCAGTCTGATGATGAGAGCTGAGATGAAAATTAAGTGATCAACAGTGTAGATTCCAAATCGTAAAGCGTGTTCTGACACTTCATTAATATCTGTTGTTATGCTGCTGACTATACCATGAGATGCTTGCTGGATAAACATAAACAGATATAGCAGGCTTTAAGCTACTGACTTAACATTTTTTGCTCAAACTTTGATAGTCAGTGTTTTGCTTTGCTTTTTAAATAATTTTTCTTGGAATTTTATTAAATAGAAAGTTTTTTTAAACACAACTTTTTCCACAGTACGATTGAGTCTTGTAGGAAGACAAATGAGTAGGATTATATGGTACTGAGTGTACACATGCTGTTTTTGAAGTAGGTAGGCTTACTTACACTCATTTATCCTCTGTGATCCTAGACACTGTGCGAAACCAGCTTTTAGAGGCTACTAGAGATCACCTAAGCATTGTCTCTTCCAGAACGGTTGCTAAAATTCACTTTTTTGTTCCAGCTTGCTGTCCTCACCATGTAGGCATACAAGGGATGAGATGTATAATCTTTACTCATTTGACTGTTCTTTGATCAGTGTATCTTCAGGTTTCTTTACATCTGTTTGTGATGTGGCATGTAAATTGTTATAGTTCCATTAAAAGTATGATAATCCATACTAGCTGAAGGTAGAGTTTCTAAAATCTATCGTGGGCCATGACTCATAGAGATACACTGATATTTGAAAATCTACATCTTTTTTGTTGAAATATCTCTGTATCAGCTTTTTCAGGAATCAAATTGTGAGTAACATGGACAACAAATGCCCTTTTAACAGACACATTTCTGCATACTAAGAAAGTTTTTAAAGTAAAAGTATTGATTAACATATTGTACTTGATAAAAGAAAGATATAAAGGCAGTGATCAAATAACAGATCTGTTATTCAAAGTCTCATGTGAAGGAATATATATTGCCATTCTTTACCTCTCTTTGGCTCAAATGCGAGTCTTTGCATTTTGCATTAGTTTGTATTCCAGCCTTTGCTATTTAAGTGACATTGACCTTAAAATAGAGTTATTTATCTGTATGGTATCCTTATCACTAGAAGCTAAACAGAACACATACAGGACTTGGAATACCTGGGAAGAATTCTGATTTTGCTTAGGGGATCCTGGAAGACTATACTACAGTATAGATGGCTGTAGAATACCACCCACTTAACAGTTATATCATACTCTTCACTGAAAACCAGGTAGCATTGAGGGTGCAGGTATCTTTTAGATCTTATAGAGTAACTTTTAAAAAGCACATTTAAATTTTAGAAAAAGAAAATACCCAAGATACAGAAGAGACTTCCGTCTGGGTGGACTGCCAGTTTTTGTCATGATCATGTTGGCTTCATTTTGACATGCCTGCCATTATGCTCTGCTCAGGTTATTTTATGTCTCCTATCACTGTAGAATCTTTCGCCTCTTTATTTGAAGACTATTTGAAGGGACTAACATTTACTGTGAGGTCCTTTTCTTCTTTCTGCATTAGCCATGATTTAATCAGTTTTGGACTATGACAAACACAACACAGTTCAGCATAATTCATAGCACTGGCTATATATCTGACAGCTATAATGTTCACATTAGTTTTTTTTGTATTTTATTTATGCATCGTGCCTAGCTAATAGCAAGAGCGCGCTATTAAAATGTTTACTCATGCTTCCTTCAACTTGCTTCTTTACATTTACAGTTCTAACACAATTACTATAAATAAATATCTTTCTCTAAGCCAAAAAAATTGGTGATCATTAGCCTATTAGTATATTTTCCATTTGAATCTTGAATTCAAGATTAATTTAAGTTGAACACATAGTGCTCATATTTTCTGCCTCAGTTCAATATGAGTTTATACACAATAAGCATCTGGATTTATTTACGTTCCTCAGCAATCCTTATGCAAAATACAAAGATTATTTAAGGCAACCATTTGATAGCCCAGTAAAAGTATTTCAGAACACTGAATGACATTTTGAAAAGTACTTACTTTTATTTATGAAACCAAGAATTCCATCATGTCTGATGATCTTTGGTTTTAAAAATAACTTAAAACAGTCACAGTAGAAAGCATGTCCCAGTAGTGTAAGGGGTGATGATGTACTTCATTTCTAATTTTCGCTGATACTGTACCTGCAATACCTTACATTATATAAAATAGTTTTGAGAGCTCTAATCATTATCATTAAGAATTTAGAGTTGTGCTTATACTGTCAGCTTTTCATGTTGAATAATGGAGATTTGTAAGAAATAAGTAAATATGTCCTAGAAGTATTTCTTCATCATTTTGCCTGCTCTGCCCATATTATATATACAGAAGATTTTAATTTGCTGGCAGGAAAAAGGAGCAAAACATGATGATAAGATGTGCCTGAATTATAAATAAAACTAATGACTGAATTTATTTAATAGAACATGCTTATTAAAATTCTGCTGTGAAAAGGTTTAATTTGTTAGCATCTGCTTTTAGGACTTAATTCAAATAGGGGAGAAACTTCCTAAAATTAGGAATTGCTTTTGCTGGCAGTGCATAATGCAATGCAAGATTAATATTTATCAGTTGCTAATGGTATATGAGCTTAATCTCAGGTTCTTAGAAGAGAGTATCACATTGCTTTCACTGCCAAAATGCATGTGAGGTGATGCAGGGGGCTACCCAGAACCAAGGGTATCAGGAGAGAATGCTGGTTCACTCCCTTCTTTTTCTGCCGTAGACACTCAGGTGAGCAACATAAGATCAGTCTAGCTTATCTATCCATCCAGCTAATTTTCTCATGCAGACTGTTTTCTTCTCTCATTACTTGCACTTTCTTCTCTCTGTTTGACACCTTAAATCTGCCTTATTCGCGTTGCTGCAAAATGCTTCTGAAGTGATAAGCTTCCTAATAGGTAGTGTCCTTTCTCTGAGTTTCATCACTCATTTTCTAACTTCTTTTTACACCAGATGGTATTTATTTAAACTTTCAGTCTCTTCGTAGCATATTCTCTGATCAGGAGATCAGAGAATCCCCACTCAACCATTCATGGCTCATTACTGAGATGGCTTCTGCCAGCTAAGGTCTGCCTGCTAAGCCAACCTTCATCACCCTTGTTCTAATTTCTCAAGGAATGAGAAAGGAATTTTCTTTCTCAAGGAAATATCTTCATGCTTTCTCATATAGTGGTCCTTCATGTTAACTTTTGTAAACTGCATCTCAATCCCTCCATCTCTGCTTATTTCAGAAAATTCTCTTGATTTGTGATAGCAACAAAACACCAAGAAGCAATGGATGCATTGTTATGCTCAAAACCTTTCTTTCTCAGGTGATATATACCATTTAATTGTTTCCACAAACTCCCTCATGCATCTGCCTGTACAAGTCCTTTATCATTTTTTTTTAAAATTAGATTGTTATCACTCTGGGATAGGGGCTCTCCTTTTTTTTAATGCTTATGTAGCATTATCGACTGGAGTGCCAATGTACTAGAGTATGGTGATAAATAAAGATATGATATATGATCAATAATAACAGGATTTAAAGGTATGACTGGTTTGGAAATATGGACAGAGAAGATACTTATTAGAGGATGTCATTCATTATCCAAGACTGCACTGAAACTCAAATTGAGGAGCTTTCTGCTTACCTTTTTACACAGTTGGATATGTTATGAGCATTATTTCAAAAAGAAAAGTCCTTGTTGACAGTGACTATGTGTATCCATTCTACTATTAATTAGTTCATCTGTGTGAACAATTCCGTATCAGAAAATAATTCTTAATAAAAAAAAAAAAACAGTTTTATTTGTATCTCTTTCCTAGTATTTAATAATGAAGATTTAATAGGAAAAATGTAGAGAAACTGACATGGAAATTAAGTCTGATAATGTGTACAAGAGACAACTACATTTTGCAAATCCAGAAAAATTATTGTGAATAGATAACAGATTAATTTTATTATGTATATAATAATAGCTGTAGTATGTTTATTTAGTATTTAAGTACTAATGCTGTTACATAGTGGATCCTTCTTAGAGGATGCGCCCTGCAGTGTAGATTTTAGAGCTTAATCCGTATGCTTGAACAGGGTCCAAGTTCATGTAAATGCCTAAGGGAAAATTTCTTTTAAGGCAAAATTTCCCTGCTAGACTCCCAGTCTTCATTTTGCTAATGATCTCTGTTTTGTTTTTCTGTATGTTTGCACTTTTCCTGCAGTCCTTTATAAATGGAATGAAATTCCCTTAAAAGTAGTAATGCCGTTACCTCATCCTTCTGCAAATACTTTCTGAAGTGTCACCTCCACTTCAGTGCCCACAGAATATTGCTAAATGACATTCTGTAGGCAGGTGGCAAGCTGAGATTTCCGCCGGTACACAAAATATGCTGTTTTACTATAACTGCAAATTCACATTCTTCCATCAGTTTCTTGGGTTTTGTTCTCCTAATGTGCCATATTTGATACCTTGATTGCGTGTTATCAGGAACTGGTACTGTCTTTTTTTTTTTTTTTTTTTTTTTAACTTTCTTACTGTGGTGAATGTAATGGAGACCAGGTCTGTGCCTGTACCCAAACTTGTAATCTTAAAATAACAATATAACAATTATTGAGCAACTTTACATTAATACTGCCCTATGAGATTTATGCTATCCAGCATTGTTTAACTCTTTTCGGAGTTTTATTATACTTTGTAAATATATTGTATAAGTCTGAAATTCACTTAGTTGAATTAGATGCTTGCCCTATTAAGTATTTTAATTCCTTCCAAAATTTGGCTCTTAGAATTCAGTGCCCAGTTAGTTCAATTAACATTTGGATCAGGTGCTTACCTGAGTTTTGAAAGTGGGAACTAGGCTCCTAAGTAACTCCATAGTTTTGAAGGTGTCACATTTCTCATTTAGCGCCAATATAAATTCAGTACTGGTTAGAAAAAAAAATTGGTACTTTTTTACAAGTGAAAGGAAACCTGACTATTGTAGAGACACATTCTGAAACATGACAAGTGTGTATAGGATCCATATGTAGGTTTATCCATTGGTTGAACACTGTGTTCAGGAAATAAGCAGATATCTACAAGGGTATCCTTCTCCCATAAATGCAAGAATTAAATATAAATGATAAAAATGGAGGGTTTCAGTATAAGTTCAGCTGTTGTTTGTGTATAGAGATCGACAGTAAAAGAAACATTGTTATTATGTGTGCAGATTTGCTACCTCAACTTTTTATTGTAATAACAATATACAGAAGATGAAGAATAATACTTTGCTTTCTTTAAACTGTAGTTTTGAAGAAGGTAGTTAGTGTATATTTGTTGCTCAAATACTACTGTTTTTGCAGGGAATTTTTCATAACAGGAAAAACAGACAAGCAAAAACAAGGAAGGGGTTGGATTATTTAATTTTCATTTAAACTGAATCATACATTTTTCATGGCTTATTCCCACTGATTTCCCAAAGGTACTAGCAGAGGGGTATTTCTCAATCTGTGTATATTTGGTGGCATCTGGTCTCAAAAGAGCATTTTTGTCCTACAGATGAGACTATGTTGGCACAATGATGAGAATTAATATGGAAGTTTTATATTGTTGGATCTACAGCTATACCTGTCCTTAGAGAACTTCATGATCCAGTCCTGGCCTTATTCATAAGCATTAAGGACAAGGCTTCAGAAGCTGTTTAGTCATCTGACCGCTGGTAATTTCAGTAAGAATTAAGCACTTACATGTCTTTAAAATCCATGGCTAAATTAATTTTTTCTTAAACATGACACTACGCGTTAGCACTAACGTGTTTTTATATTTCTTTTTAATTGAGGGCTTACACAGCAGTTGTTATGCTTATCCACATGGCAAACACTTGTTAGTAGAACTTCTGTCACACAAGTAGAAGATTCTGCTACAGTTTACTTCTTCCTGCTTTATGGTGTCTTTTGTTTACTCCATTCTGCACTGCTTATGATTTGATTACTGAATCTTACATATAGCTTTCTCAGACACTTCTCCTATAATAGAAACAGTGTGGTTTCTTTTGAAGCATTTATTTTCAAATTCTTAGAATCGTCTTTATGAAATGCTTCCATATGGTATAAGGAAGAGAAGATTATTAAAAGACAGTGCCTGCAATACAGTATAGATCGCAAAGGAAAATCTGCATGGTTTCCATTTTTCTTGGCAAATATCCAGACAATGATTTACTTATGACAAGTTATATTATTGCAAGGGTCTCAATTAACTGAATGAATAATTATATCATTTTTGTTTGCATATATTTGAATATATCATCCTATTATAACAGTAGGCTAGCCTTCTTCAATTTGTGCGCTGCAGTTTTAATTGGTAAAATAAAGATGTTAGATGTAGCAGCACACATCTTTAGAAATGTGTGGACAAATGAAGGCTAAGTCACTGGAGTGCTCGTGCTAGCAGCATCAATTTCTAGGGAGAAAAGTTAGAAAACAATGTAGAAAGAATAACAAGCCTGTTATTATTCCATGCAATTTTGATTATACAAAGATGTTCCAAAATCTGGGTTTTTGCTTGCCAATGTGCAATTCAAAGAATGGTTTCTATTAGCTAATTCTTAATATTTTTGGTTTGATTACAGAATGGTGTTTTTCTCCCGCCTACTGTTAGCCAGACACATGGACTCAAATGCAACATGACCTTACTTTTTTTTCTTCCGAAAGCTGAAATTAATTCTTTAGAAAGATGCTTTCATATCTATTTGTAGAATTTCAGTTTTACAAGTGTTTCAAAGTAGGACACGGTTGATATCTGAATTGCTGAGACAGTCTGTTCATTTGCTTGACCTTGCTTGACTTTGATGCCTCAGGCATCAAAGATACCCTAGGAAAAAACACAGTGGCATTTAACATGTAGCCTATGGTTAAACTGCATTTATGTAAAGGATGTAATGTGATGTAATGGATTGTTTTTGTTTAGTTTCATGCTTGGCAGGTGTCTTGCAGGAGCTGATCTTTATACACTCAGTTTGTTGGTCTTCTACAGCTTCATTTATCAGGTATTGCTTCTTTGCAGTAACACTGATCAGGTTGTGTTCTGCAGTATTTCTTCTCTACAGCTGCTTTGCTCTATTTTTTTTTTTCCATCCCTGAGGTATTAGGGTTTTTTCTGTGAGTCTGCAAAAGAATAGATAAAGGATACAAATTATATCTCTCAGGTTTTACTTTTCATTTTTAAACCTTCAGGAATAAAGTACCTTGGAAGAGGCTCTTGAGGAAATAACATGGTCATGGGGGAAAGGCATAAATGATCTAATCTCAGTGAACCCCACCCATTATATTTAATCTCAAGAAAATTGAAATGATTTTCAGAATCATTAAACCGTGATTTTAATTGTGTCTGGCTCTGATCCATGCATAAGGTATGTCTGTGTAAGTAAGTTAAGTACACCTGGAACCATTCTTTGGCACTGAAGCCAAGTGTCATGAAACTTGATGCATCCATGCCATTAAATTCTCTTACCCTCCAAAATAGCACATGCAGACTTTTCGTTGGGAATGGTTCTTGGTCCTCAGTCACGTCCAAGAATTGTCTGGGAGAGTGCTAGTGAGCCTAAGTTTTGCCAGGTCCATTTTTGATAATTTAATTGTATAGTTGGTCAAGTTCCAGTTCACACACACTCCCTGACACTCATTAATTTTCTAATTTAAAGGTACCACTGAATATCTTGTAATATATAGATATCACCCACTCTTCTGCCTTTTTCCATTAGCCTCGCCTTAGAAACAGTGAGAGAAGATGGGCAGACTCTTCAGTCTCCCCTGCTCCCTCATACACATTAATTGGTGAGTCTGTCTATACATCTCCATTCAGGGCTGTCCCCAGCCATCTGGGTGGCAGGAGGATTGTCAGGCTCTTCTGTCAAGGAGTAGGGTTTGGGATAGTTCCCACTGGGATGCCTGAGAGTTGCCAGCCTTGGCTTTTTCTCTGTGGTGGCGTACTTAGATAGAAGGGCATTACCTAACCCTAAGAATATTGAGTGAAGAACCAGATCTATTAGCAAATTAAATTTAAAGCATATACACACAAATTAATATATACTTTAACAGGCAGTTCAGAGTATGCCTAACAAGTGAGAGGAGCTAAGTTTGCCCCTTTCGGCTCTCCTTCAGAAACAATTGTGTCTCCTGTTTGATGTCTTGCTTGTTGCTTGGTGCTTGTTCTCCACCTCAGGCACAGTCTTCAGATTTGTTCCCTTGATTTCTCATTTCCTGCTCAATAACTTGCTGTCTTCTTCAAACAGAAGATTAACACGAACTTCTGTCTTACCTCTTTTTTTTTTTATTTACCTTGATTGATCCTCACATCTCTTTTCTTGCTTTTCTGCTTCATATTTTCTTGAATGTCCCTTGACCATGCCTTGACACAATTCTCTCCAAATTCCCAGAATTCTTGCCCCCACCTTCCAGGTTTGTCCTGGATTTCTCCTTTTCAAGAAATATTTTATAGTGTAAAATAAGCTGTATCTACAGAATATCTAATGTCACATCTTGTACATTGCTTGCAAGCTGTCAGAGCACTTCATTTTACTTTCTAGAACTGACATTAAAAAAAGCCTTTTCAGCCAAGAAAAAACTTTCTACCAGTAGAGGATTATGACAAACCATGGGAAAATCAAAGTGCAAATATTACTTGTCTGTCCTTCCTCCCCACCCTCCCATGTTGTTTTGGTCTTTTATTTATTTAGTTATTTTTCCTTTTAACATTGTTCACACTTTCTGTTCTTGTTGTTGCATTAAAAGACTCGTATTTCTTCCTGGGAACCTCCTTTTAAGCAACTGTTGTTAAAGTGAACATTAATATTCTTCTCAGTCATCCAGATGGGCAGCCATGATGCTGTGTACGTGCAAAAATGAACTTGCTCCCAGTGATGACCAACAATTTCAACTCTCCAGTACTGAGATTGCTGGATATTTTGACTGAAAGAAAAATCTGTCTTCTGTTTTTGATACTCCATAAAATTGGAATGATGAATCTGTGAATGCTGCAAGCTGTTGTTATTGGTGAGTGCATCCACCCTATAATAAAGGAAAATCGTATAGATTTTTATTAGCATTTAAAAAATATCAATATCTTTACCAAGTCCTACTGGAATATTTTTGTATGAAATGGTTGTAATTTATTGAAAAAAGAAACATTCCCACAAAAATATTGAATTCCTCTTGGTTTAGCATCAAATTACAGTTCTTGTACTGGATGGAGCCTGAGCAGAACTGCTTTAGAGCAGAACAGATTGCCTTGCGCTACTGTGTTTTCCTGGAAATTTTTTTCTTAAAGAATGAGCCGTTGGCATTTTCTGAACTCAGGAGGCTGTTTCCTGTGCTAAGCAAGGCAGCTGACAAACTCTTTAGCATGCTTGAATCAGTATGGGTTTGCCCAAGTTCTTTTTCTGCCCTGCACAGGAACAGATTGGCAGATGTTTATTTTTACCAGCTGCTGAGATCTTCAGTGACAGACATGTAACCAGATGAAAGGCTTGTTAGTTTGAGACATAAAATGTAGGCAAACTGAGCAATTTGTTTAAACATTTTCATCGTGAGTTGTATTTTCCCCTGTTTTTTAAATATTTTGTGATATAGCAGCTACAGCAGTATAAGCCGTTTCATGTGGGCATGGTTAATTGGGATATTTGTCGTGAAGGGGAACATTTTCTCAAATCTGGTCAGCCTTAGAGAGCTTACTACTGTTTCACCAGTGTGCTGGAAAAAAAAGAGATCTCAGCAGAGGGATTTCTTTGTAGACCCGTTAATGAGCAGTAATAGTGAGACAGTTCACAAAGATGGCATATAAAGTAGAAGAGACAGGAAGGAAGAAAAGGTGTTAACAGATATACAAAAGTATAATGAGAATTTTCAGTAGTTTGACAATTCTAAGTGTAGCAGTTGTTCTTCTTCACTTTTAGAATCAAAGGCTTGTCTGCCAGCTACCTTTGCTGGAAGAAAGAATTGCTTTTCAAGAAAAGCATGGCATTTGTCAGATTTGTATGGCTAGTTTCTGAGTAATAAAATAAAACACCACTCAAATTGGTGAGAAAACAAACTGAGCGGTCCTTCTACTTTTTAGATGAAATTTAATGCCTTTGTTTACATAATTTTCTGAATTCTATTCTAGTTCTATATTCTGTTCTAAACAAGTATTCATACTGTGGTCTGTGTGCCTTACCTGGCTGCTTTACCTTATTCACTAAGAAATTCAATTACACATGTGCTAGTAAGGAGGAAGGCAATCAGGAGGCTGCCTGTGGGCTCCTACATCATATGACATTTCGTTACAGTCCGTCCCATTCAGGTACTGTGTGCATCTGCATTGGTCGTGTATTCATTGTTCTCATGTCCCTTCCTCCAAGGGAAAAACAAGAATTACTTGTATGGGATTTTTAAGGAAAGATTTCCAAGCAAATACAGTTACTTTATATAATTAAGTGGGCTATCTATTTGTCTGCTAGTCTCCCTTTGCTAAATAATTTTTGAACCTAATGGCTAATTTTTACTGTATCTGATAGAAACATAAAAATTCACAATAGATGAAGCTCTTACATGTTGTTAGGAAGGAAGACTGGTAGCTGTGTCTAGGAGAGATATTCCAAATAGTGATCACCTGGAGGGGAGACAGTAGCTCAGCCCCTTATCCAGTCTAAAACATAGCAGCAATCAGCTGCCTAAAACAATGTCCGAGTCAGCCACAGTATCTGCTGCCCCCTTACCCACCTCAGCAGGTAAGAGATCTGGGAGGAAGCTGAGGTGAAAAAGAAGGGCAAAAAAAGGATATTGTGTGGGAGGAAAGATAATGAAAGATGCAGGTCACAAATCTAAAGAAAACAGGAATTCTTTAGTTCTGCTCTTTTACCATATATTTGTGTTGGTGACAAAAAGGTGAAAGCAATGCATGAGGTCAGATATTTGTGGAAGACTCACGACAGATTTCTGGAAAGACTGGCTTCTGGGAAGACTGTATCTCCCACAGAGCTGAGCCCTATCTTTTCCAAACCAATATTATAATGAGTTTCATTGCGCTTGAGGAATGAACTCTTTTCTCATGGTGTCTGGCATAGGACTGTAGACCACCTCTTAGATAACCTGGGCCACAGGCTATGAAATGCCTGAAAGCATGTGTCATCGCCTTGAACTTGAGTTGAAACTATGAAAAACCATAGCTGAGGGCTCAGAATATATTTGGTTTTATAATATTTTGTGATTTGGCTGCAGCATTTTGGAGTCCAGAACATGAAATGCATCTGTGAATTTTTGACAGAGTGAAAAATGATATCGGGTCCTGGTGTGCCAGCGTGGGCTCTTCCAGCCAGACGGAGCTAGAAGTATTAGTCATGGATATAATTTATGGATATCCACTTATATAAGATCTCAGCATCAGCAAGGATACAAAGATTACTCCCAGACTATGTAACAAATTAAGCAGTTGTGTAGATCCTTCAGAAGCAGGTTTCACCACCTCTGTGAACTTCTCAGACGGCTCACTGAGCTCTGACTCCTCAACACTTCTGCTGTGTCTCGATTCAGTTTCATCTAACTGTTTCTTGTCAGTGAGCTTTTATGTGATATGCATCTATCCGATTAGTACAGCTGCTTATTAAAGAAAAAAAAGATTTTTTTAGAGTTATCGAATAAGAAGCAAAGGGTCTAGTAAAAAAAGGGTCTTCCTGTCATTGATTTTTGGATGTATGCCAGCAGCATACACAGCACTGATACTATTTTAAAACATTATTCTGGGCCCCAGTTTCTTTCCCTTGATAAGATAACAGCCTTTCATGTGTAGCAGTGATGAAGTGGGTTGCAGACAGGTTCAAACAGGTGTTCTTCACCTTTTTAAATTGATTCCTAGAAACACAGTTGGAGGAATAGAAGGATATTTGCAAGAAATAGTCTCCTTGATGTCTGTACATTTTAATTTATTGCTTTAGCCTCTACAGTGAAAACCAGTGCTGTTACAGCTAGGTGACAAGCCTATGAAAAACATGCATCTTGTTTGTTGCTGTATGCAACAGCTATATGCAGTTGTAGTATTGCATATACCGTAATACTGTAATGTAGGATGAGTTTTAATTGCCCATGTCAAATATCCTGGTGCAATGGAATCACATTACCTGGTGCTAATGTGTTTTCTTTCCTATAAATACAAGTTTTCTTACTGGAAATTTTGTTTGCTATAGTTGCCATAGAGAATCCTATTTCTGGGCAAAACTCAGGATTCCTGCTTGCTTATTGAACAATTTGTAGACACTTGGTTTATTTTGAATCTTAAGAATGGCCCTCATCTTGCCTCAGTTACCAAGTGCTTTTTCCTGCACAAACAAGTAGTAGCCAAGAACACTCAATGTCACTTAACCACCAAACTAATCTGCAGTTGTTAAACCTATCTGCTACAAATAAGACTTGTGAATACCTCTGTGTTGATTACTGCATGAGTTTCTAGATCCTTACATTATTTCATTAAATTGAGAGGGGCCAATGCATAGACCCAAACATTGCCTCCTGGTCCTCCAAATTGTTTATTTGGTAGCATACTCCCTATCATGTCTGCACAAATCAGTGTTTTCCCAGTTAATCTTTGGTCATGGCTTGAAGAGTAGTGTGGATGAGGAATGATTTTCCCAGTGATTGGGATAAGGGCACTCTGTTCTGGGGAGAGGCAGAGAGGTTGGCCATGTTGTTCTGTGCATGGATGTAGACTATTCTAGGTCAGCTGACTTCAGGGCCAGAGAAGGACTCCTGGAGTGCTCCTTTCACTAATAAAAATGTGACCTTATTAGCCTTAAATGGGAAAGGATGCCTACTCTATCAGTCCAGCAAAGGAATTACTGTTGCTAGCCAAGGGCAGTAATATATGCCTGTAGCTGTAGTATCTGTGAAGAAATGTAGAAGAAAACATGTGGAACACAGGTTTTTAAAATAGGGAGAAGGTGATGATGGTGAGAAAAAATTGGAACTTCTTGAACTCAAGTGCCTATATCACAGGTAAGTTACAAATACAGGCATCTCTGATGCTAGTTTTCATCTTGTCTTTAGGTGCTTCTGAAAGGTTTGTAGTACTGGATGGAAAAACTATTGGCGTCAGAAAAAGGTTAACCTTGTCTTAACTGGGGTTTAGTTCTGGTCCAGTGTCTCCCTTTCATTATGTTTTTGACCTGATTACTGCTAATTAGTGATTGTGCCTAGCAGAAGCAAAAAACAGAATGACAGCAATAATAATGACAAAGTCCACATTTGGAGGTCTGATGTTATGGATGCACACTATTGTCAGGAGTCCCTCATGCTTGGAGCTGAACATGCAGTAATGAAGACTTGCCTGTAAAGCAGGTGTTTTTCAATTGCTACTTTTGACAGATATATCTTTTGTGCTTTTTCTGCTGAAGGACATGATGCCCTTACTCAAGAAGGTTGGGTGGCCCATTGCTTCCTATTTGAGCTCAGAGGAGTTCCTTGCTAATTTGCTGAGCACGCTTTTAAGGTGTCCTTGAAGTGCTTTCTTGGGACACTCACTCTTTCCACTTTCCAATTGCCATGTAGGAGCAGCTGGGATATCTGCAGCTCATCCATATAAATGACATGTCCATCTCACTGTAGCTGCTCTTTCATTTATTGTTGATGGACATGCACTCCTCAGACTGCAAGGTTTCATCAGTATAATAGGCTTGCACTCAACAAGGAAAACCTAACGACGAGTGTATTTCTTTTCACTGCCTCAGCTTCCTCAGTTTTCATTGTACATTGATAAGTGGGTAAATATATGTTGCTGAATAAATCATCCATCTTTACATTTCACTGACAATTTCTACTGAAGAGGCACTATAGGAAGTTAGGTCATCTTTTAGTGTACATTACTGATCCCTTGGAGCAAGGATCTATTTGCACAGACCTCAAAGAAGGAGGCTCAGAGCAAGGACCTGGTCTTCAATGGGTTTATAAGTGAAGACTTACACACCTTTCTGCTATTACATATCTCTATTTTATTCCTTCAATTAAAATATCAATTTATCCAAAATACATTATTTGAAATTGGTTGCTTTTGGTCTGAAATAAGGTAAATTAAAATGTACAGCAACAGAAAGTGAATATAAATTATGAAGTCTAGTAGAAACAAGTTAGTAATCTTCCTGTATAATGAGAAATAGTGTAATAGTGTTTAACCTCTTGAATATCATGAAACTTGACATTTACCACAAGCAAACTTAATGTGTATGTTAGCTGTATAGTATTAATGAGTGTAGTGATAATGCTCAGGAATCATGGCATCTACATTGCTTAGTATGCAATAATCATGTTGTGAAAGGACCTATTCAGTAAAACAATGAGACAACATAAGAATATTCAATTCAAATTCCTTTAGAGATACTGGTACATTTCTGTATTTTAGCTTGAGTGGAAAATATTTCACATTTATTCAATTCAGTGGAAGCAGCTTCTAAGTATAAAGCATGCAAAATGCAACTGTGTGTCTGGAAATCCTGGAGATTAATAGCCTGAAGAGTACCTGGATGCAACTTTTGTGTAAATGTGACTTGATTGTGATGAAGCAAAGATCATTTAAGATATAACATCATTATAGATAGGTAGATATGATATATATGATGATATATACCAGCACTGAATTTTTGGTTTCTCTTTTACGTTTTTTACTAGTTTTGAATAAAAATTTTATATTTTTTTTATATATTGTGTTATATATGTGTGTATACACAAACACACACACACACMCCCACAGAGAATTTTCCTATCTTTGTAGTACTCAATTTTTTCTACTTGCTAACAGAAGCATAGGTCTTATTTTGAGACATTCTAAATCTCTTCCAGCTCTCAGCAATTTCTCACAGCTGCTTGGGGCGTCATTGTCTCTTATCCAGTGTACTTCAGTTTTCCTGTCACTCTTTCAGATACAGTCAACTTTCTGAGCCCAATAGCTGAGATCACATCCTAAATGGATCCTACTATTTCGAGTGTTTGTAGACTACTTTCATATACTTTGAAAGCTTTGTGAGCAGAGGTCATTAGCTCATTACTGGTGTTGCTGTTTGGAAAACCAAGAGAGGTCAGTGAGAAGCCTGAAATCCAAGCAAAATTTTATACCGGTTCTTAACTTCAGTAAGTGGTATCTTTTCATAATTTTCAATGCTGTGTACTTTCAAATGTCAGTCTTATTCTGTATCTGTTCTACCTCACAATATCCCCTCCCCCCCCCAAAAAAAAAAAAAAAAACCTAAAGAGGCTAAGTAAGAGCAGCAAAAAAACTTGCCTTCTGTTCATCTCTGTGTCTTGCTCTGAGGACAGAATAGCAGTCATCCTTTCTATCACTGATAATTTCTAGGACTAGAGAGAGAAATAGAAAGGTCTTCTTCCTTTCTAGACGCTGTGAAGAGACTGAAAAGCTTCCTTTTTTTAGTTGCTGCAACTAGGCAGAGCACCCTCTTAAGAATCCCATCAACTTTCAAATAGTAAGGGATAGGTAACGAATATCCCACTGAGGGATTTACTGGTGATTTCACTGATCAATTCATCTTTCACTCCTGCTTATCTGTTCTGAACCATGCAATACATAACACAGCATTGATATTCTCTCTTCAGATTAAGAAATGCTGAAGTGCTCTCCTGGATTAAAGTGCCTTGTTGAATGGATTTTAACACAGTAGAAGCTTCAACGATCTCTGTTGACAAAGAACTACTTTCTTTTTCTTAGACATTGTAGCAACACAGCTTTCCAGGATGTTAGATCTAAGGACAACTAGAGATATGTTCAAAAATAAATACACTCTCAACATTTTTGGTGGTTTTTGCTTTCTTTTTGTTCTGATCTGAGTAAATCTTCAGGCTCTCTGCTTCCTCTTTTTATGACTGGTCTCAGATGAAAGAAAAACAGAATTAAATAAGTATACTGGCAACTTTCAGTTTGCCTTTCATCTAACTGGTAGCATATTCGTAATACTATCTAAGCTGCTCTGAAGGTAAGAGGTAAGAAGGGGTACTGAGTTCAGCTACTTAGTGAGCTGCACACAGTAGTTCTGGAAATACAACAGCTGGTAACATCAAACCTTCATCACAGCCTATGCAGACTAACTCCCCAAAGATATGTTTGACTGCAAAGGCACTTTTAAAAGAACCATAGTCTTTAAAATTTTACCTAGTGGCTGGCTTGCTTTCTTTTTCATTCTTTCATTCTTTCTCTTCCTTCATTCGTTCGTTCCTTTCTTTTTCTTCCTTTCTTCCTTTCTTTATCTCTTTCTTTTTTCTTTCTTTCTTACAATCTCATTAAAAATGTATTTAATCAATGTTGTAATTGCTCAGTCCTTTTAATAGCAATATTCTCCCAAAAGCAGTAAAAATTTTTAATATCTCGTGGTTAACATTGCTGTGACTCTTTAATTTAATCAACTGTATTTTAGCAGGCCATTGCACTCAAAATGCATTCAAAATCTTTTCTTTCTATTGCACACACTACTGCTGGCCTTGAATGACTGGGGTGACAAAGACTCCACCTATTTGTCTTTTTATCATACAGTCAGCTTCATCATAAATGCTCATATTTTGATGGTTACAGTTGATATAGACCTAGAATTACATGGAATACTGTATTTTGAAATTGCTTGTCAATCAGTCTTTAAATTCTCCCCAGAAAGCTGTGTGTCTGAGCAAATGATAGTCATAAATTTAGCAAGATCTGGTATTTCTACTTGAAAACTTTTCTAGTTATTTAACATTATTAATATTCTCCTTAGATATTCTCTAATCTATACTGATCACTAAATCAACATAAAATACTTGTATTTCTACTAATACTGTAATTTGGAGAGGAAATAACTGTATAGATAGAATCATAATATTAACAAGGCAGTAAAAATTATTTTCTCTTTAAAGAGGAGGAGAAGGGCTTTACTCAGTTGTTCTCTTTCATTTTTTCCTTCTTACTATGTTTTCTTGTTAATTCTCTTTAGGTTTTCATCAGTTATAAATGCAGATGTCTTTAGATCTTTAATTTCTTCTCTACCTATATTATTACATTTTGTTAATGAGTTTCCTAAGGATATAGGGCTTAGGTAATCATGCTGTTTCAATGTCTTTGTCCAGTTTTATCTGCAAAAACTTTTGAATCCTTTCGTCAAGTTCAAGCAAATTTGACAGAATAGTATAGGTTTTAAAGGTATTAAATTCATAGGATCATACGAGAGTTCAGGCTGGGAGGGGCCTCAGGAGGTCTCTAGTCCAACCTCCTGCTCAAAGGAGGGTCAGCTGTGAGGTCAGACCAGGTTGCTCTGAGCTTTATCTAGTGGGTCTTGAAACCCTCCAAGGACAGAGGCTGCACAATGTCTCTGGGCAGCCTGCTCCACTGCTTGGTGGTCCTCGCAGTGAGAAAGTTTTTCCTTATTTTCGGTCTGAATCTCTCTTGTTTCAGCTTTTGCCTGTAGTCTCTCATTCTCCCGCGATGTGCTGCTGTGAAGAGCCTGGTTCTGTCTTCCCATAGGCACCAGGGGCTGCTGTTAGGTCCCCCTGAAGACGTCCCTTCCCCAG
>NW_020450892.1:346368-354609 GCF_003343035.1 Apteryx rowi | reverse complement strand
GGGGGGGGTGGGGGGAGTGGAACTGGATCCGGCATTCCAGATATGGTCTGATGAGTACTGATTAAAGGGTGTAGTCACTTTCCAATGTTTCCTCTAAGTTTCTTAAAATAGGCAACTTGATAATGACCACATTAGTGCCACAGTGAAAAAAGCCTGCAGTATGAAGTAAACTTTTAGAAGACACTACATCTTTGGATGTCCCCAACTTGAAAATACCTTCAGTAGGACATCTTGCCTTACTGGACTTCATGGAATTTAATCATGGAATGAAATCATTATAGAAGACCTGATTTTATCAATACGGATGCTTTCAGTGGTTCCGTAATATAACTGCACATTGAATGTAAAGGTGTGTGTTTGTTTGTTTTCAATCTGTAACATGATAAATTGATGCTTCTCCCTTCTGAAAAATAGTGAATACCCATTCCCTGTTCAGTTTCACATGCCAGTCTTGATTTTACAGATCTCTTTCATTCCTCTTTGACTTGTCTTTTATAGACTTTTTCCAGCATCTATTTTAACAACCCCTTTTCTTGCCTGAGAGCCAAGATAGTTTACCTCGAGTTAATACGGTTAGAAAGCTTCTTGTGATTTAGAGTGTAGGCAAATCAAGTTTGTATCAGCCTACAATGGACCACATAGAGATGCATTCCTTTTTGGTTTGGCCCACAGTTTTCTTACAGGTATTGAATTCGTCATTCCCAGATGTATTACCTTAGGTGTGTCTGTTCTAACAGGTATTACTCCTGTATCCTCTCTGAATCATCCTCACTATTGTGATTGTAATCTGTGTCAGTGGATGGATACATGAACATATAGTGGAGGAACGTTGTTAACAGATGTTTGTGGTTTCTGGGTGAGCGGAGTGAGCTTCTGACTAGTTTTCCAGAGCTTGTGGCTGGTTGTTCTGTCTTGGTAACTCCTCCCGATTCCTATTAGACATTGAACCTTTTCACTTTTAGGTAACCTATTCTTAGGGGTTTGGTTGCCCTTTTCCTGCCTGGAAAACCCCTTAGGATATTCTCTTCTCACAAATCAACTTCACTTTAACTTGCCCGATTTTATTTATTTGAGCCGTCAATTTTTTTTCCCCCAAATCCGAGAGCCCTGCTTAAAATCAAAACTGAAGGCGTTCAAGGTTCAACTAAAGCTTTTTTTAAGGTGGTGATGTATCAAATATTATTTTTTGCTGATATTTGCTCATTCTTTCTCTTTCCATTCAAACATTCTTCCGTTCACCTAACCAAAAGTGCACATGCAGCAAAATGTACTTCTCAGAGTGCTAGATAGCTTTGCTATGTGTAATACTGCATACAGGCAAGAAATTGGTGATATGCCCATTGTAGAAATCACTCCCATTAATGGAAGCAGACCGCACTTTAGAAGGGTCTGACCTTGTAACAGCAGCTCATGTTGCTTTAATGCAATAAAGCCAGTACTACAAACACAAGACTCAGAAAAGTGAGATAGGTAAGTTGCAAGGTAAGCTTGCAGGATTCTTTTCAATGGGAAGCAAATGTTGACAGCAGAGACAGGGATGTGTAGATTTCATTTTTTGGTAGGTTGGACAGGCTGACAAGAAGAACATTATTTTTTGATGAGTTTTGACATGACTCTAAGCATAGCAAAAGGATGTTTTTACTGTGGGATGCCTACTTTTAATGGAAAAACCATATTCATGACACAAGTTTTGTAATAGGTGTCAAGTACATTGAAGTGAAGTATAATTAACATCATTTTATTGATACTGTAAAAGTAAAGCAGATAATTTTAAAAAAGTAAGAGCCATTCATTCAGCTATGCTATTTTATGTTAAAGTGGTGAGGAAAAGGAAGAGAAAGTTATTCCCCTTACAAAAATCTGAACAGGCACATGGCACTTCCAGAGCATTACAGTTCCAGGTTGGGGGAGAGCTTGTGATGATTTTTCTTTGGAGAAAATTCTCTAAAAAATGTAAGGAATGCCCCTAGCTTCTGCCACTTCTCTAGTTGTGACTTCTTCTGCGTGACTGTGGTATGTGTGTTCTCTTCCARTTAAGAGGGCTAGGATACGTGTGTATTACACAGAAGGCAGTGCGAGAGTGGTGTGTTACTGATGAAAGAGGAGAATGAAGTGTGCTTGGGGATTGACAGGTACTGTAGGAGGTAGTTGAATAGCTATCTGTCTTCCTGCTGTAATTCAGTTAGCTTGGAGGAAAAGTGGGTGGAAAATGTGTGAAGTTTTTTCTCAAGGGATGCTTGCTTTTCTCTTTTTGCCTTTCTCGTAAGATCAGTGTTGGTTAAAATGTTCTGTTGGCTTCCTTATTTTTCTTGGTGTTGATAGAGTGCTGATGCTTATGGACCTTTTTTCATTATTCTCAAAATCCTGTACTAACTCTGGCTTTCAGTAAAGACAAAACATGCCATGGTTTTATTTATAAATTAAACGTGCAGTTTTAAAATATAAAGATGATGGTTATGTTTTCATAGTGTGTGTTCCGTGTGACTATAGTTCTCAGAATTGGTTGGCAGCTCATAATTTATAATTAATGAAACTTTTTGCACATCAGTGCCACAAGCCAGAGAGTCAGCAGTGATCAAGATGTGGTTTGATCGTGATCTAAATTCTTTCATGATAACATTCCATTCCTTCTAATCCACGTGGGTCCTAATGACACAAGGACTGCTGACGGCTGCTTTAGTTAAATACAAAAATTTAATACATTTTGTCTTGGTCTAGTAATTAGTTTACTGTATCATCTCTGTCTTTGGAGTAAGCTCCCCTTCCCACCAGTTTTGCTTGAAAGCAACAATGTGCTTTCCGTACCAAAGGGTTGTTTTCCAATGACTTTGATAGTCTTTGAACTTGATCTGAAGAGGGTATGTAGCACATATTCCACTGGGGACGTTACATGTGAGGCTCTATGCAGCACATGAGCTCAGGKGTAAATTTCACTGTAAAGGCTTTGAGGGTAGTTTCAAAGTTTCTATGAGGGGAGCTGCATGAAATGAGAAGAAAACAAGCTATTCGAGGGCTTGCTACCAGCTATTAAATTTGGACTATCATCATATACGGTGTACAACTTCTATAGACATGTATGACAAAAAAACTGTATGAGAAAACTGACATCCAAGTTACAATCCTTTTGTCATCATAACTCAAGAAGGCTTCACGAGAGTCCCTTGAGATTTTCAGAGATAGGTATAGCAATGGTTAGTAGCAGCAATTTTGGTGTAAAGTAGCATCATTTGTGAGACCAGTAGCAAGACATACAGTTCTATAAATGAATTTTTACTTTTGCTTCAGGTTAATAATCTGTATACAGACTTTAATAATGTTTTATACTATAACACAGTTTAATGGTTATCCAATAAGATGTGTCCCACAATTTATTCTGTTGCAGCAAGATTGAAATTAATTTAATTGTGTAATTTCTGACAAAGATGTCCACTTCTACAGAAAAAATTTCACTTAAATTGATTATTTTCAAAACCTGTTTGCAGCCAAATCAGGTTGAAAAGTGTTTCTGAATGTTTATGCTGATGTGCTAAAGAAAATTGAGTGCAATGTTTTTCAAATATGCTATATGAGATATGATGGCCATGATTATAATGAGGATTTTTCAGAGGGTGAATGATCAGTGGAAGCTGGCAATACTCAAGAGCCCTGAAAATCATGCAGCATACTTGAGTATTCAGATCTGCACATTCAGATTTGAAAATGTTAACCCCTTTACTTTTCCATGGCCATTTTTTATTATTGATGAAATGAATATAGTAACTTTCACTTAAATAGAAGAGTAAGGAATTGAGAGAATAACTCTGTTGATGTTTAAAATTCAGGAAGTTATCCCAGTTCAATACACATACTATTGAGCTTGATCTTGTTATCCTAGTTCAAGTCACGCTGAATAAAAAGGTTTAAATTAACCATCATTGCTTTACTATGTTGGTGTCTATGAAAGTATTGAAGATGACAAATTCTGCTGTAAACTATAGAATCATTGATTTTATTGGAGATGTCTATCCACTTCTGTTAATCCAAAACTAATCATACTTTTGTTTTGTTTTGCTTTGTCTAGTTGATACACCTTCCCCACTTTCCTTTGAAAATGCCCTAGCTTACTATTGTTCATTACATTTCTGGAATGAAATCTGATACAGCCTTTGTATAGTTGCATTGGAACTACCTGACGAGAACCTCTTACCTTTTAAAGCTAGCCAGAATGAAGTAATTTTACTGCAAAACATGGCTTTGTAAGCTCATGCTTAATTGGTACTTGTTGCTTTCCAGATTTGTCCCTCCCACTGAGTGCAACCTATCACATTTTTTCAGGTATATTAAAATATTTTATGAAAGTGAAACTTGTCCTACTGATTTTTTTTAGTGCTTATTAAAATAACTTTTATAATCCTAAATTAGGGGAGATGTATCCCATCTCAATCCTTGTCTGAAAGGTTTTAAAAGTTTTTATATCGGTCGCATTCAAGTGCTGTTCACTAGTGCAGACTAAATAAGGCTTAATCTAGAATAGGCAACATTAGCATTTGTCTACAAAGTGTGACATGGGCTGGTGTCTTAGAACATAGTCTTTCCCATGTGCTTGTTGTAAAACAAGGAAATACCTGTGTGTGTTGCAAATCGTTTTCAGTGTTTTACTCCTCCCTGTATTTGCTTTCTGGGCCTTGACATTGCATGCTTCTCAGACCCACAACTGTCCCTTTTCAGCCATTTAATTAACTCATTATCAGCATTGCCATTTTCTTACTGTCAGTAATGACACTGCTGTAAGTGCAGCTTTTTCAATAATACCCAAACTATCAGGAAACTGAGACACCAGGCCTTTGCACAGTAATAAATTCAAGTGTTATTGTTATCCTTTGCTTATAGAGCTTTAGGAAATGAAGAATTCATGTGAAACCACTCATACTATAGAACCTGAATATATTTTGGGGTTGTCTTTGTAAACTCTATCAAATGTTTTGCATATCATCACTATTATCTTGTGTAATGATTACTTAATATATTTCTTCAATGAAAAATCTTTTTGTGCAAGAGTTATCTTTATTCCTTATTTTGTGCAAGCTTTAAATAATTCAGTACTATTTGCTTTAAAATATTTTGAATCCTTTCAGAAAGAGAGTATGCCACTTCTGAATTACTGTGGCCTGCACACAAAAAAACAGACTTGAATGAAAAGTCAGTAAAAACAAGAAGATTATGCAGTTTTTTAATACTCTCACTGAATGTTAGCCATTTCAATTTGAATCTGCCTAATCCTGGCAGGTCACATTTATAAAACAGCATCAAGCTAAGATGATGTGATTCTCTCTTAATGATTGATAGACTGAATCTTCAGGCTCATATGTTCCTGTTCCCACTGAGATCATTTGGAATCAGTTTTTGTTGGGGAGGAATTAGTCAAGCAGTACGAACCATGGCCTGTCACCTCTCTATCTCTCAACACTGGTGACAGTCTGTTTTTTTCAAAGCTAACAGTACAAGTCACATAAGTGCAAATAGGATGGGTGTTCAATGCAAAATCTCAGTTAAGATGTAGAAGGTAAAATTTCCGGGGATGACAAATAGCATGTCACCGATTGCTTTTTTTTTCCAATTTTTTTCAGAAATTGAAAAATTTCAGGGTTCTGAAGGCAAGAAGGAAGATGAAGAAAAGAAATACCTTGATGTTATCAGCAACAAAAACATAAAGCTGTCAGAAAGAGTTCTGATCCCTGTCAAACAGTATCCAAAGGTACTGTAAATATAGTCTCGCATGTTTTTATCTTTCATAATAGAATAGTGGAAAAGTTATGATTTTAAATGCTTAACCATTTTTTTCTTGACTATAAATATGCAAACTTGAAGATATTTAAAAAAATAGAAATGCAGCTTTGATCTGAGTTTAATTGTTACTAGATATTATTTGGCATAACTTCCGTCTTGGGGCCTTTCCGAAAAGCTATTCAAGTGAATGAGAATATTTTCTTTCCCTTCAAGTGTGTTTTGTAGCTGGTCCTTAGGCAAACTGCTGAGGTGTTTTCTCATAGTAGTTCTTTTTTTCCATAAAAATAGCAAAATACTTTATTTTTAGAAATAAAGGACCAATCTGGGCACAAAATATTCTTGTGGAATAAAGAAAAAATGATTCAATAACTGTCAGAAATCAACCCAAGTGTGCTTCAGCTTCTTCATGAAAGAATTGGGGGATTTTCTCTGGAGTAATAAGTTCTAAAGAGAAAGAAGCAGGATTACTGCAACCCATGACTTTGACAGTGTATGTCCCTATCTATAAAATTCAAATGTCTTTTTGCCATATAACTCTTTATATGGTATTTTCTTCTCCTCTCTGTTACACATCATGATTAAAAAAGAAAGTTTACATGACAAGCGCAAATTCAGCTGTTAGCCTTAAGTTTTAGTTTTTAATTTCACATAGCTCTGCATGTCATATTTACATAAAAGAAGAGAATGCAGTTTTCTTTGTACAGCCTTGTATTTTACATAAACAGTTGTTGTAATAGTATTCAAACTGAAATGGTAAACATCTCCATTTATCTCTAGAGTATTTTTTTTCTTACTGATTTATTTGGTTCACCATTAGCCTTGATTACACTCTCAGCTTTTTACTTTATACTTTCATCAGTAATAGCAATAAATTACAATGGGTAAAAAGCATATCAAACAAAATGAAAGGTATAAAAAATTGAGATTCAATGATTCAAGCTGACATTTACCTCCTGACTAGTGAATATAAAACTGAGATAATGTAATCATCCAAATGGTAAAGACCTTAGAAATGCACATAGTGATATAAGGAATTACTTTCTTGCTGCATAGCCTGAGGTACTTTGCCTAGATTTGTAGCATTTTGCGTAAATGCTGTAGGTGACTTGAAATTCTTAATAAAAATATAATAGTGCTTTAACTTTATAATGGCAATATGATAATATTCTAATTATTCAGAATATTATTTGATGACAATAGTAGAATGAAAGACAAACTATTTGAAAGACAAATGCAATAATCTATTCAATATAGTGCCCAAATATGATTAAATTAACCTTCATTTTCTTTAATGAGCTTGTTATATTAACGAGAAATAAAGATATAAAACATTTCTACAGGTTTTGAGCAGTCAAACAAATCATCACTGTAGTGGTTATGAAATACTTTTTCAGTAATGTAAAAGATACTCTCAGAAAGTTTCTGTCACTGATTTCCTAGCAATATTCCATGTTCAGAACGGAACAGCTCTTTGATCTGTGAGTTTCTTCTGCTATCTAGTAACCATCCTTCAAGGAGTAAAATTGCCATTTGGATCAAACTGCTGATCACTGTGGTATATCTTTTGTTGATGAACTGTATAATTTAGGACAGTCAAAATCAGTACACAGTTGTTGAAGATTGCTTTATAAACATCCACCAAAAGTATCAATTCATTAAAAAGATGTTAATTTTATATCTTTAGCAGAACATTGTAATAAGAGCTGTTGATCAGGCCTATGTTTATAAACAGTTAAGACAATGCTATATGATTTGATCTGACAGGTATTTATATTTGAAAGAATATTATTTTAAATTATTCATTGCTGATAAGCTTTTCTGGGCAGTGCTGGATCAGCAGGATTCTGCAAATCTGAAGAAAGTGTCCACGAGTGTAAAGCTTTGGAAAAAAATTCTGACCAGTTTGCAAAAATAATAATTTCATGTTGTTTGCAGACTCTCTAATCTACTTAGGAATGAATTCAGCCCTCTAAAGACATTTGCTCTTATGTTAACTGTGCGTAGAAGTATAAATTGCCCTAAGAGAACCCTTGGCATAAAGGCTCAGTACGGTCTGTAAGTTAGGCTGCAGTGAGGATAGATCCTTTCAATGACAGCTTTAGAATTAGAAGCAGCATTTTAAGCTTTGAGCAAAAATTAACTTGAACACAAAAGACTTCTAGTAGCTAAATAGCTCTTGAAGTTGCAGAATAAGTATTGTAAAATTGTCTCTGCTCAAGTGTCTACAGTTTGATTTCTGAAATTGCTGGTGCAGACAACAGAAAAAAAAATCAGATCAGTGGCACAGAGTCTAGTTGGAGGCCTGTAGCTAGCGGTGTCCCCCAGGGGTCAGTACTGGGTCCAGTCTTGTTCAACTTCTTCATCAGTGACCTGCATGAAGGGGCAGAGTGCACCCTCAGCAAGTTTGCTGACGATACAAAACTGGGAGGAGTGGCGGATACGCCAGAGGACTGTGCTGCCATTCAGAGAGACCTG
>NW_020450892.1:261786-345798 GCF_003343035.1 Apteryx rowi | reverse complement strand
ACAGAGCACTGGCACAGGTTGCCCAGAGAGGTGGTGGAGTCTCCTTCTCTGGAGATATTCAAAAGCTGCCTGGATGCAATCCTGTGCAATGTGCTCTAGGTGACCCTGCTTGAGCAGGGGGCTTGGACTAGATGATCTCCAGAGGTCCCTTCCAACCTCAACCATTCTGTGATTCTGTGATTCTGTGATAAGCAACAGCTGTCTAATATTATCATGTTTGTTGACGATACAGGCCTCTCTCCTTTTCTGGAAAACAGAAATATGAAAAAGAGACAAGAATGTAACTAGATAGTTCAACAGCTCTCTTTTCCAAGATGAATCACTTTAAATCTCAGTAGCCCAAGTAAAAGCACTGTCTCATTTACACAAACTCTTCTGTGCAATAGATATTGTTAATGCCCTCAAAATTCATTCTGAAACAGTAGTCTAGTCCTGTACTGTTGATCCTTTTTTCTCCTGTTCCATAATGCCCTTTTTTCTTTCATACAAGCATTTTTACTTCCATGATAGGTGAATTCCAAGGCAGACCAAGCAAGGCAAACAAACGAAAATAGCCAGAAGAATATTTATTATTGGCATTCCCATTTTTCAGCAGTTTTAGTTGTTCAATTTAAAACCTAGGCTAAAATACCCAAGGGGTTGTTCACAAAGACTTAGTCATTTATCAGTTGCATGTCATATTTCAATTACATCAAATCTGGAAAAAAGAGTGGGTTATTCAAAAAAAAAAAATCTGTGAAAATGATCTTGTTGCTGAAAAACCTGGAAGCCACAATTCAGAAGCTTTATGTGCAAGCTTGTCATTTGCATGCCGCTACCTAGCTCTAAGAGAGCCCAAGTTACTCTAAGGGCTTATGGTCAACACACAAATAAGTGTAATTCCCACAGTAAGTTAATGTCATGAAAGTCTTTATGGAGAAACTTTGATTATCATATTTCAATAATCATTTTTTTTCTTCATATGAATTACAACAAAGAGTTACCTCGATTCCAGTCACTACCTTATCAACTCACAAAATCACTATTGTGTGTTAAAGATGAAGGAACCCAAGTCAATTTAAATATATAGATTTGATTTTTTCTTCCTAGTTGTTCTTTCTAGAAATTAAATTCTTACTGGGTAGACCTGCTTATGATTATATCTTTTCTTTATGATCCATCAGCAGGACAACTAGTCTAGATCTAAGAGAGTGGGTAGAACTGGGGCAAATTTGGAGCCAAAATGCTGAGTTATCTAACTGTATGACAGTTCACATTCAAGATAAAAAATTGTCAGTTTGTATCAAATTTCAGTTACATCACATTATAGAAAAAAATAATTGCAGTTAATTAACGAAGAAATTTTCAAAGTCATTCAATTGCTGAAGAGTGGGAGCCACTCTTTAGCAATTGAATGACTTTGAAAATTTCTTCGTTAATTATTTTATTTCATAATTTCCTAACAATACGATTATTGAATAAAGAAAGTTTTGTCTATGAATACAGCAGGACCATCCGATCCTAGAGTGAGTTACAAAAATGAAGTTTTAAAATAAAATATCAGTTTAAATACAAATCATTATTTCTGCAACAATTGGGAAATTAAATTGTCTTGAAATGTTTATACTTCTGCTTTACTAGAATTGGATAGACAAGAGTCCAATATTGAAATAAATTCAAACAATTTAGAATTCAGTTTTCAATAAAGACTATTGGTACTTCAAAATGTTGCCGTGGTAAAATGTAAAGCAACATTTCAGAAAATATTTTACCTGGAGAGTTGCGTTTTTATATTTAAGGATATTCTTGGAGCTTTCATGATATAAGACCAAAGACAATTAGGACATGGCTGTATGTGTGCCAGTTTACTGTATATGCATATACTAAGAGAAGTCCACAGTAGAATTGTGCCATGGAATGGAAGACTCCAATTCCTCTGTAAATCTAGACTGCTCATCAGAGGACTGTGTTCTCTCCTTTCAGTAGAGTCTGGATGAGAGATGTACTGCCTTTTCAGACTCAGTGCTCCGTGGCACACTTTATTTATATCCCCAAACTTCGGCAGCAGTATACACAATAAAACACATCCATCGCAGTCTGCTTAGTTCATCATCCTTGACACCTGTGTGAGGAGCAGCAATTTCCATGCTTAGGCAATTTCAACTGTGATGTGATGGCATCTGCAAGGTGACTGCATTAGGGATGAGATGAAGTTTCTAAATCACTACCAAAGAATTGTATTTTCATTTTCTCTGTACTGTTTTTGCTGGTAAATGAAAATAATCAAAATATACAAGATACTGAAATCATGCCCTAACTGCTATACTGTTAGACTAAGGATCTGCAGCTCTATGCCAGGAGTGACAAAGATGGCAAACAGGTCTATTCTGAATGACTTCCATGATGCAGAGTTGCAAACTGAAAGCCACAGCGTCTTCCAGAGGAAGCAGTGTAATAAAGCCTCTTCCCTGCACAAAGGCAAGATACCAAGTCAGCTGATTAGCAGTAATGGTCCCTTTGAGAAATATGATCTCTTAACTCCAGCTGAGCTTTCTAACTCCTGCTGATTTTCATCTGGATGTTTAACTACTGTTTTGGGAAAAAAGAATATAATCCAGCTCACTACCCCTTGAAAGGATGCTGACACCCTGTTTTAGAGCATGTGTTTCTGGGGAAGAGACTTAAGCTAACCTGATAAATAAGGTAAATTAAGTTAAATTCCAGATTCTTGATATTCTTTGATTTGCCTGTCTCATGACATTTCCTTGAATGACTAGACTGAAATCGCCTTTCTCATTCTTTGTCATTCTTTAAACTGATTGTGTTGTACAGAACATGTCATGTTGGATTCAGTGCTCTTGAAATGAAATGTCTTTGTTCACCTATAATCTTGCAAAGTATTTAAAACTCTGTGATATATTAAAACAATTCACAGGTGATTTGGACAACAAGGTACTAGATCCCTTTCATATATATTACACCTCAGAGTGGATCTCTCTGCTAAAAACTTTCTTATGGGGCATTTGGAATAGATTTGGGATGAAATAAATATTTGCAGGAGAAGAACTAGGTCTGTACTTTTCTGCTTTCTCTTAAATTTAACACAGGTCAATGTGATTATTTTATTTGTCTTAAATAGTGGTATCCCCTAAGGCACTACAAATAATTCGGACAAGCTTGAACACACAGACTGTATTAATGAAAGTTATGTCCATGTAGCAGCAGTAAGGCAGCTGTCAACATTTGATCAGTCATTTCTCAATTCTGCGAAGTAGATACTTCAGTAAACCTTGAGATAAAATTAATTGGTACTCAATAACTTGAAGAATTCCTTTTTCACACACATAGATAGTGGGGGAATATATTTCATATGTTGTTACCTAGATTGGAATAGAAATATAAGTAAGAGGCTGTCTAAATTGGTATAGCATAAATTTCTCAGGAAGGCAGGAAGAAGGCATATATCAACTCAGCTGAGATTTGTCTCTAAATTTTCCCCTGTGTCTAATTAATTAACCATTATTCTGGTTAATTAGCTGCTATATTTTGTATTGTGTCAATTGCATGTTAAAATTATACAAGCAAAAAAATTCCAAATTAATTCAGGAGACTTCTAGCAGAGGGAGACCTATGATTATTCCTCTCCCCAAAAGTCAAAAGAGGAACTTACTTTCTCAGCATTCTTTGTTCACTAGCTTTTCAAACAGAGAATAGAAATGTCTAATATTTCTGGTCAGTATATTCAGAAGTTTAATTACAGGGATGAAGATAAAATAAAAAATATAATTGATAATAAGGGGAAGATGTCACAGACTGGTGAAAAACTGGGAAGAGAAGTGAAAAAAAAGAAGCTGAAGATTTTGAATAGAAATGAGTAAAGAGAAACCACAGTCGCGGTGTCTGTAGGAAAAGACTGATTAATGAGGAGAGAGTGAAAGAGGATAGTCATGCCTGAGACTGAGGGAAGAGCAAATTCACAAAAACAAAATACTGTATGTTCAGTGATATTTCATTACATAAGGACGTAATTTTAAAAGAAGGACATGAAAGAGATGGGAAAGAGTAAGAGTGAGATGAAATGATTGAACTCAAAGATAAGGCCATAAGAACAATTCATGAAAACATTAAAAGAACAGTCATGAGTCAGCCATTGGCAAAAAAAAGAAACAAGAAACCTAATTTCCACTGGACTTTCACTCTTTGTCTGTTGACCTCCAGCACCACCACAATAATCTGACGTCAACTGCTCTCTCCCCCACCTTTCTCTGATGACACTCCTAAGAGGTGAGAGAGCAGTGTGGGGGCCAGTTTGAAGTGACGTGCATGCTGGTTCTCTGACAAGCACTTACATACTGATTGACATCTCCTGCCAAATGCATCAATAGCTGAGCACTGACAGCCTTCCTCCCAGTAAATTTGGGTCTCTACCATGACAGTAATTTTTATGAAGTATATGGTAGCATATGTATTGTTCACACTTCCACTCTGGTTTAGTTACAATTGTCCAGTTTGTTAAAAAAGTACCGGGGGAAAAAGACTGAGAGAGGGACTCACATGTCATCATGTGGCATATGCTGGCATATGCTTACGGTGATGCAGATACATAACTGGCATTCAGCTATTTCAGATTAGAACTGCATACACGCCTCTCTTAACCGATACTGTATTAAATGAGCTTTTTGAAGTTGGTATATAATTCCATTCACCCTATATTCTTCTGACCCAGTAAGTGGTGTTGGCTTGCAGTACACAAGTGCCACCTTCAAATGCGGCATTTTGTGCACTTTTGCTTTTACTCTGGGGAAAAAAAAACTTGTTAAGCTCGATTTCCAATAAATTGGACCTCATTCATTTTTGGTTTTGGTTCCATGTACAAACGCTATTGAGAAATCAAGGTGAATGCCATTTCTTTTAGCATGGATTTGTGAATTATTTTTTAAGTATGAAAAAACATTATTATAGATATTATCCCCTTAGAAAATGTGTGAGCAAAGAGAAGGAAGATCTACAGGGTAGACAGTTCAGTTGTCTCTTAATATTTCAAATGTGTATGATTTTGCTGTGTGTATTAAGAATCTATTTGGTCTGATCTTTTTTTTTTTGACTAAGATAAAGCCATCAAAGTGTGCTGTTTTTAAAATTAGTATATGACTGAAGCAGCTATTTACACCCAAGAATCTGTGATCAAGCTGTGCAGTTCCTTGATGTGGATTTTTGACATTTTCCGATATTTTGGTTTTCCATTGTTTTGTAAAGTCTTCTCCTTGTTTTGTGATAGCATGCTTAAGAAGCTTATAAACCCTATTTTGCAAATTTGTTCCTTTGTACAGTATAAGAATTTGAGACCTTGTTTAAAACCTTGGCTTTATATAGCACATAATGTAAAAATGTCTTTGTTTGCAAGCTTGTGCTGTGCAGAGTATAAGTTACAATGATGTTGATTTTGGTGAAATTCTGCCCCTTTTATCTTGGCTTCAGTTTAGTTGGATTTCAGCCTTTAAGGGATGACTGGCTTTGTTCATTACTTTTGCTTTCTAGAAGTGAGAATGCATAAAATGTTTGACAAGTCAGAAAAATGTACAGTGAGCATATAAAAAATCTTTAATATTGCAGTACCTCTTTTACTATTTTAAAGATAAACATAACAGTCGAAACAATTTTGTCACAGTGCTGAATAATATTTGCTTATATGCTCTTATCGTTCATAAACTCATGACTTCAAGCAAATAACTCATACAAAGTCACCAGTGCTAAAGAATCCATTTTGAAGGGTGAGCTTTTCTGCCCTTGTTCTGTCATAAAAGTAGAGCTCAGACAGTGAATATAGTGATTCTTTTTATCATTCTCTTTCTTTTATGTTTTGATTCTCTCAAATCTGACAGTTAGCTGTTCTGCTTTCAAAGTAATTGTTGTCCCATTAATCATCTCCAGGTGATTTGTGTGTTTAGTTCCTTTTTAAGTAAGGCAGGAAGAAAGCAGAATAGTCAATGATATCACTGTCAGATGGATAGGAAAAAAAAAATATTAAAATTCCAAGGAAAATGAGACCTGGCTTGTCAGTTCAGTGAGTAGCCAGGACTTCAAACTACAGTTTGTATCGCTTTAACGAAAAGAGGGCCTTGCTGACGTGTAAGGCAACAGAACAGTGTGGTCTGTCACTCAAGCCTGGAAATGTTTCGGTAGATTGGAAAAAAATCAGTGTTTTTAATAATAATAATAAAAAAACAGAACTATGTGGCTAACCACGGAATAGGGATTTTTACCGGCCTTACCAGCTTCATTTTTTTCCACTCATAGGCACCATATAGTCATGAAAAGCCTGTATACTTGGAAGGATACGAGAATTTAGACTGATGCCAAACTAAATCTAGAGATTAGTCTTGGTCTGTTCTTCAGCTGTATTTTTTAAAGAGAAGCCTGAACAATGCATGAGAGAAATATTATTAATTTAGATAAAGTGCACTGCTCCTAATTTGATGCTATGAATAGTTGTTTAAATAAAGAATGCTTTCTCATATATCCTGAGAAACTTTCACTCCTACCAGCTCTTGATAAAGTAACTGAACTTGCATCTTTGTCACAAAATATCACTTCTTATTGTATAAACTGATGGAGGGATTCACGTTTCTTTTTTTAATTAAGACACTTTAATTTTCATATTCAAGTGTAATAGTCACCCAGACTCCCACAACAGTAGGAATATTAGGGGGGGAAAAAGTTGCTTATGTTCTCTTTTTAATCTGTAATTTAATAGTATTTGATGCTTTTATTAAATCTGCAGTTTATGGAGTCACTGATTATATTGAAAATTTCAATTTTAAAATCAAGTAAAGTACCTAAGGTTCAGAAAAAACTCTTGAAAATATACTTGACGAAAAATGATTCAGTGATAAAGCCTTAATTAAACTGCTCAGATTTTAGAAAAAGTATCTTTAAGTTGTATCTTATTTCATTTCTGCTTTCCACTAAATTTCATATTGATCTATATTTTCCACCCTGGACTAGCATTATTTTAAATAACCTGTCAAAAATATTTCAAAATTCAAGTTACATTTTCTCAGTACTGTGGACTTCTTTCCTACAGATAAATAGCTCCTTTTGTGATCAAGGTATCTACTTTAGACGATCTCCCTATGAACTGTCCAATTAATTCTGAAAAGCTGAATCAAGTGTGTGAAGAATTGACTAGATAAAAAGTGTAAAAGCAGTATCTTCACTTTTATTTTTCCTATCATCCTATATTCCAACTGAAGAGAAAAATACAGCGAAACCTTCCAAACCTCCAAAACTCATACAACCAAAATATTCTTATGAGGGAGTGACTTAATTCTATATTGTTCAGTACAGCTTTTCAGTATTTCCAACTGCACTCAAAAATCAAAATACATACGAATCTTCTATCCAGCATTTAATTACCAAAGGTATCTGGAAAATTTAGACAGATTTTTTATCTCTGCTTTTAGTAAGATACATAAATAAAATATCACACAAACATTTTTATTTTTTATTTTCTCACTTGTTTTTTTAAGACCTAACCTCTAACTGTACTTATTTTTCCGCCAGGAGACAACCCCTTATTCTAGTCTTTTCATCACCAGTGTCAATCTTAAAGGTTTTTTTAGTGGATGCAGAAAGTAGCTTCATTTTAACAAGCTCCCATTTTTGTTCATGATTTGTGTGTTTGCTCCTACTACATTAACTAACCTCTTTGTCATGCTAAGAAATTCTGTTCTGGGCAGATCCCTTCAGAGACAGATTCTTAAAATTGTTCCTCACTGCAGAGAATAGTATGTATTCCAGACAACATTTTAGAAATTTGCCCCTCTCTATTTCATTTAACTATCCATGGCTGTATAAATCTTCAGCAATGTAATTAAAACAACATTAACATAATTAAAAACAAGCGGCACAAAAAATACACCCAGCATTAGAAGGCTATTTTTCCCCTTTGATTGTATGATTGTTGGAAGATTCTTTGCAGGGTAGCTTTCCATTATTTTTATATGCATATATAAAGAGAGAGTTAAGCCTCCAGCATTTAATGCTTTCTTCCTTGAGCTCATCCTTAAAATTACAAACAGGAGAACTAAATTGCTACACAGACCTCTTGATTTACAAGGACTTTTTCTGTCTATGCTATCATGATGGAATTCAGTATTGCCTTCAACATTTCAAGATGGGCTTTTAGAGTAGTTATCATTTAACATTTCATATCACAGAGCACTCAAAGGCCAAGACTAAGCTGAACACCGCTTGTGCTCAGCACACTCAATAAATAAACTGTTCTTGCTCCAAGGAGTTGACAGTCTGGAAAACACAACATAACTAGTAGATGAGACAAATAAAAAGGTCAGCAAGAGAGAGCTGGTAGCAGAGGAGCGGAATACAGACAATTCCTCGCCATTCACCTGCAGGAACATGGGTCATGTCTGTTGTTTGCTAAGCCACCACAGCTCTTGCATTCCTCTCTAGTTGTCATTTATTATACATGTTGAGAAAAAAAATTGGAGAAAAAAAATAGTTTTCATAAAATCAGTTTCATAAAATAAGATTGAGATGAGGCAGGAATTCAACCAAGAGCATTAAAAGACAATTCTAATCAGGAACATGACTTTGTATTAATGACATACAGTTTGTGCATTATTGATTTTATTAACAGATGTGTTTCATTTGCAACTAAAGATGTTTGGGTTCTTGTTTGCAATTAAAGCAGTATTGTTTCTTCCTGTGCTATTACTAGTAATTGGAGTATTTAGACTGAAGTCTGTTTCCAGGATCACCAGGGCAAGTTCAGTACTTTCGATGGCTGTAACTTCAGAAAACCGAGGGGAGTTCAGAAAGCAAGTCTGCTGGTGATTCATGATTAGAAATAGAATCTAGCTCACATCCACTTACCTGTGTTGCTGCTTAAGGACTGAAAAGGGTAGAAAACAGTAAGAATTGCATGTTTTCTCTGAATACACAATGAATCAGATCTAGTAAAAAAATTTCCAGTCATGTTTCTGATTAGACCTGTGCTCCAGGGGAAAATTAAACAAACCTATAGTTAGAGCGAGATTTTTGAAAATACCATTGACTTCAGTAGGAGCACAATTAAGCCAGTGATGCAATACTCATCCAAAGGCTACTTGGTTTGTGATCAGTTTTGTGTGATTTTATCAAGCTGCATGCAATTTCCTTTTTTCCTTTCTAGCTTTTAAGAGAAGCAGTTACCAAAATTTGTAATGCTAAATAGCATAAAGTTGCAGAGGAAGAGAAAAAATACTTTATGTTAAAAAGTTCTTTTACATTATTTTTTTAGATCCCTAAAAAAAGGCAAGTTTACAAAATATACAGAAGTCTACTATCATTTCATAGGTAATGAGAAAGAAATGTATCTTTAATGTGGACAAAAGTTTGTCTGATATGGTAACTTAGGTAAAATCAGAATGTGTAAGATCTGCATCTTAATGAAAGGAAAGGATGCTTTTCTTATAGGTGTAAAACTAAATACTTATTACAAGATGTTTGAAACAGCTGGAAGGACTTTTCAATTGGAAATGCTGCTATTATATAGAATATGACATTTGCTCTTTCTTTTCATTGTGGTAGAGTTTCATATAAATCCTGTTCTTCGTAATAATGATATTTGTAGTATGGAAATCTGGTGCAGTATGAATATTTTATAATAAACTTTTCCTCTGTCATAGACAATCAACTTACTTGGGTGTTAGCAGAGAATTAAAGAACAGTATACTGATATCTTTAACTGAAGTAGTAAGGTTATAAGAAGAGTGTCCTAGCAACTTGCTGAGATCTCTCTGTAGCATTTTCCAAAGTGTATTTTAATGACCATAGCAATTTTAAAGAGTAGTAAATAATGTGATAAAGTGTGATACGCTTAACACTAACATTGTGAAACAAATACTATATGACCACTGGTTTCAAAAGATGGGACAAATTGTATGCTGAGCTTATATTTTGCAGTAGATGGTAGGATTGAAGAGAATGGAACAGAGAGCACTGAATTAATCTCTGTTACTTTTAGTCTTTGACTTATAATCAGCAAAATCAGTGTGCACTTTAGAATTACTGTAACAGGTAATTGCTGGTCGTATGCCTCTGCTGTTCTAGTCTAGACTGATCAAATATGTTATAAGTGCAAAATCTGCCTGAGCTAATCAGTTCTTGAAATCAAATGTATTGTTTTATCTTGCACATACACTCTTGAAGATGTGTCTCCCTCTCATATCCAAATATGAAATGTTTTTTATCTCTTCAGGGTTTTTTTTCTCCTGTTCAAGTGGGTTACAAGGTCCCTTCAAAGTAGTCATGAGTGTAACTTATAATAGCACTCATATGAAGTTAGCCAAAAATTCTAGAAATTAGTTATAAAATAAAATATTAACACAAAAGCTAATGCTCAGCCTTGATCCCATTTCCGTAGACCTAATCTTTACAATGCAGGAAGTAACACAGCTCATCATAGAACTGCTGTGAGAGATTCGGTCTTCAGTCCTACCTAAGTAAACAAGTAATTCCTTGAACACTGGAACTAATGAACCTATTTCTACAGGTTTGTGTCTTGTGGTTAGCTGTGAGCTCTGATTTGAAGTTTTTCTTATGGCTCTATGCTGATAAAAGCTTTTTCTTCTGTGGATCTGCAGACCCCTTATGACATGTGAGCTTATGCTGTAGCCTTCCCCTTAGTTTGGACATGTCTTTCTATCCAGCAACATGTTTTCCCCAAACTTCAAAGAACTTAATTATCTTTGAAATAGCCACCTCTGAGTCAAATTTAGTTGAAGTCAACTTAGGAGTTCCAAAGTTACTATTGAAAGAGGCTGAACAGGAGGCACAACATGAGCACATAGCCTTCCTTCCCTCAGAAAGGACAGTCTGGGCTGAAAACCCACACATCATATGTCTCATCCCACAGGGTACAGAGAAAATCTGGGCCAAATGCAATGCAGCATGTGTAGAAGCAGTCATCTCCAGAGCATGCTAGCCCTGAGCAGTGTGAATGTGAGACAATCTGTACCAGCTAGTTCAGTGAAAAGGGTTTCCTCCCTCTTCAAGACTGTCATTTGAATGGTTTTGTAACTCCATTGCAACTTGCCACAGATTTTGGTGGCTTTTCCCTGTTTCTCAAGTTTGTCTGTTCCCACATATCATCAGATATCTTTAAAACTTCATTATGTGTTACTAAAATAGAACGCTATGATGATGAAATTTAGATTCAAAACCCTCTCTTACTTTCTGAGTAACAGATATTTAGCCTAGAGTCTCTCTAGCCTCAACCTACTTCCTTCCTAATTTGTTTTTATCACATTGAACAAACAAATTAAAACAGTGATTCTTTCATATGATGAACACACAAAAAAAAATGTGCTAATTCTGAAAAATTATGTTTTATAAATATACCCTTCAGGATTTTATTTCTAACAAATTTTTTGTTAGGTGTTTTATTAGAATTTATTAAAAATATGTCTCCCTTTGATCTGCTTTTATAGCCAGGTAGTAGCATCGGTATATAAGAATTCTCAGGTACTCTAAGAATTTTAGTCTGTAGAACCTGTTTCTTTATTTTACAAAGTTGAGGATATTATTTAGGAAAATGCAAAGACAAACAGCTTGCATATGGGAGGGCAGGGCCCCAGATTTTCTCTTTTACAGAACGGAACTCAAATTTCTGCTTCTAAATTACTAGGTATGCTCAACATAAGTCTGAAAACATAAGACTCCAAAATTAAGCATAAAATTTCATTAGTCAAACACAATTTGAGTATGGTCTTTCAGAGAGAAAAAAAAGAGCAAAAATCTGCTACCTCTTTCCCTGCCACTATCTCTTTCCTTTAAAGACTTCAGATGGGTTTTGTTGCATGCTTCATGAAACCCGGCAGGATCAAGGGTTATCAGGACTCCTAGAGAATGCATGTTCCAGGGTCTGTACTTTCCCTAATACCTGTGAAGAACTATATTTTGAATAGTGTTTATTTCTGTTTTGTATAGGCTGAAAACTACCAGTCTCTTTAATTTGATGGGGTCTTCAGTCTTTGCCACATTCAACTAAATTAGAAATAATTCTCTGAATTTAATGGCATTAGCTCATAGAGTGAGGTGAGAATCTATTTGTGAGTACACAAATGCATGTCTTTATTTTGAATATAATTTATAAATTAGAAATAACAGATGTTTTCTTCCATAAGGGTCATTATGATTCATGTCTTTAAGGTTGGTATTTGAGTCCAGTTTTAAGCTATGTTAAGCTGTAAATATGCTTTCTAATACTTGGATAGAAGAAAATGTTGCACATTCTGTTTAGTGGAACAGAAAACCATTGTCATATTGTTATATTCAGTTAAAAATGTCTTTTAAGTACATGAGGAAGAATCAACAGATTTGGAATGACAGATGTCATTCATAGGTAGGAAGTTTGATAAAACAAGAGGCTAAAGTAACCAAATAAAAGGATCTCTCACAAAAGGAAAGAGTAGAACCACAGGTTCTATTGTGATTCCACAGTTAGGAGCCAGAAAGAAAATACTACAAGCTAGGAGCAAAACATGTCCTACTTCTTCTGTTTCAATCACTCGCTGTCACTTATAAATTATAAAAAGACGGCAGGGGAGGGGGGGCGGGGAGGAAGGGGCTTCTTCCAGCTCTTTTCCTGGATATGAAATTGTAGTTATGTTCCAACGAAGTACATTTAGACGGTGACAAATATAGCAAAAATATGTTTCCATCTGCCTGCTGAGTTGATAGCTCTGTTGTCTTGGTTAGGAATAAGTAACACTAATGTAAATACTATCACACAGGAATTATTCTAGAGTAAAAAGTAGTATATACAACACGGCATGCATAGCATGACTGTACGCCATTTGCTGACTCATCATTGGTTTCTAAGCTGATAGACCATCTACTGGCTGATTAGAGAAACTGTGTTTATTGTTTATGTGAGCTCAGCAAGAGGGAATTAAATCTTTTTCTGACAGTTATTTTTAACCAATAAAGATTCTTACAATGGAGCAATGATAAGATTTATATCATCTTTCCAAACAGTCACCTTTTCCCTGTCTTTGGTCATACTTCTATCTGTATGTTTTTCAAGATGCTTTCTTTAAATGCTTAACCAAATGTCAAAAAAACAAACAAAAAAAAACCCACCAAGGTAATTAAATACTTATAAAATAAACCCATTTCATAGAATTTAAAGAAATTTAGTCTGAGTCTTGAATGAGCTATTTCACCTTGATTTATTGAGAAATATACTATAGCCAGAAACAACAACTTTTTGAAAGACAGCAATTTGTTACTGCTTTTTACTGGCAAGGCATCCTTTCCATCTTTTTTTCTTTTTCTGATATACTGGCTATATTGTTTCAGATTGGGTAAAAGAGAAGAACCCTGTCTTAGACTACTCCTTATCTTATTACCTTCTTTTAAATATTGTTTTTCTGATTGAGTGAGAATGGTCTTTGAAAGAGATAGATTATTTTTTTCTGTAAGCTGAAAAACTTTAGCTCAGTTACTCACATAGGTGCTAGATACTGTATAGTTTTCTGGCTTTATCACAGGCCAGGAATGGAGCTTGCAGCACACGGAGCAGGCAGACAGGAGTCTGGCTGTCGCAGCGGGATGAATAACTGAACCACTTCTGAATAGGTAGCAGGAATTTGATGGGAAGAAATGCTGAGTCAAAAGGACAGGAATTTTCGTAATTAATAAATCTGTAGCTCATCTAGTCTACTCTCCTGTCTGTAAGAAAAGCTATAATATTACAGTGGGCAGACATGGCCTGAACTTTCATCTTTATTGCTGATGAATTTCTGCCCTGTCATGATAATGAGGCTGGCTGTCTTACTGCATTCGACTTGTCGCTTTTCTGCCTGAACTCTGCCTTTGACTCTTTGGTTTTTGCTGATTTGCCCTCCTCACAAGCTGCCTTCTGTTTCTCAGGTGGTTATCATGTAATTCACCTTCTGTCAAATGGGACAAGGTTTTCAGTATCTAAAAAAACTCAGACCCTGCAATTACAATCTTCTGGACCAATGGTAGGAAGAAACAGAGATTAAAGAGATTCTTAGTAAAAATGTTATTACTTTTGGAACAATCACACAAAAAAAGATACAAGTAGCTTTCTTCTCTATGTCTTGTTTTGTTGTTTTTCTCTGGAGCACTTAGAAGGACTTGCTCCTTGTAGGTTCATTTACAGCGAGCACTCTGTTTCAGAACTAAGTGGTGTCATTTATGTCACATTTTATGGGATGTCCCAGCGTGATGCAAGATAGTGGTCTTTTGGGAAGTCTGGGAGTCTTTTTCTGGGAGTCTGCATCTGCAAGCGTTTCCAGTGAATTTGTCATGTTACCTGAAATTATTGACATACTTAACTGGATAGGTTTTCTGAAGATTTCTGGACCAAAACTTTATTCTGCATCCAGTGTTCATAACCTGTCTCATTATGTATGATGTTGTTAAATTTTTTCTTATGACAACCTGACTTCTTTTACAAAAATCTGTAATCTAATGTCTGAGTGTGAAGATGTTGAAAATGATTAGTATGTATGACACCTCTTTTTTATCCAATTTGGCCATGATACATTTTTCAGTTCCAGCATTTAGATAACATTTTGGATGAGTATTGTCTTACTTCATCACAGACCCTGACAATTTCAAATTTTTACGTTACTCACAAACTGCTCGTGACCTACACCAGGTAACAGACAAGTCATCTATAAAATTTCAAACTAAAATTTAAGCCATTTTTAGGAAAAAATAACTGATAAATCCATTAACAACCGTGTTGTGCATGCCCATAAAAGTAGCTAAATCCTGTAGAGCAGAGTTACAAAACCCTGAAATTAGGGGTTCATAAGGTAAGCGCTGACACAAACAGAATTCTAGAGGCATGCATGGTGTCACTATAATTAGCTTACAGCTAATACAGATCATGTTTTAGTATTCTTTCTGCCTCTGCAAGAAGAGATGGTTTATTTCTTTCAGGCATAATTACATTTGTCACATTTTTTGAGATTGCAAAAATCATACTAGCATAAAAAGGAAGATGATTTTCAGAGCACTTAACATCACGTTGTTCATAATATCATTAGAGGAAAGAGATGATGGGGAAAAAATTAGAAAACAGAGCTTTCTACTTTTCAGATAATTTCTCTGCTGTCCCTGTTTTTCTATTTTTTTTTTTTTTCACAAGAGACTATAGAATAATGAGGACAGAAAATATATTCTCCCATGGATATACCTGAATGATGAGATATAGGGAAGAGGATATCTCTACAATTCCTCTCATGATTATTCCCTCAATGAAAGGAGAAAATTCCTTTTTTCCTGGGATTTGGTTACCAGAACATGCCATGTGTCTGCAAGGACATGCTTTGGTAGTTGTTCTTAGGCTTAGGCTCGAGATCACAGACCATGTGTATTTAGTCAGTTGTATCTGTATTCCCTTCAGGGGCAGAGATAGGTGCGAGTCAGTGCTCCATGATGCTGAATTTGCCTGCTCAGTGAGCGAGTTGACTCAGTCGGGCCTAAAGTCAAAATGTCAAGATCTTTGCTTTCAAAATAAGTAATATATGGGTTGGGAAGGGAATGATGATGGGGCGATGGAGGATTACTAAATTGCAACTACCAAGTTGCGCTCAGTGGAATATCACCTTGTAGAAGATAGCCTGGGGATGCTGTTTCTGCTAAATGTTCTTCCTCAATGAAGTGTAGACATGAGTCACCAATTTCCTCAGTCCTTGTGGAAGCAAAATAATTTTGATTTAAGTGAGAAAATTTCACCTGGTAAAGAATTTTGGAAATTAGCCCAGAAAGATCTATTAATCAACTTGTCCATCTGCTACCAATACAAAAAGGTGACCTATGTTACTGTGTCCAGTTTTGGGCTCTCCAATACAAGAAAGTCATCAATAAACTGGAGCGAGTTCAGCAGAAGCCACCAAGATGGTTGGGAGCTGGAGCACAGGCTCCACAAGGAGAGGCTGAGGGAGCTGGGCTTGTGCAGCCTGGAAAAGGGACGGCTTCAGGGGGGATCTAACAGCAGCCCCCTAGTGCCTTCAGGGAAGGAGTTGAGGAGAGAAAGTCAGGCTCTTCACAGCAGGACATGGCAGCAGGATGAGAGACAATGTGCATAAGTTGAAACGAGAAGTTCAGATGATAAAAGGAAAAACTTCTCCACCATGAGGACAGTCAAGCGCTGGAGCAGGTTGCCAAGAGAGGCTGTGCAGTCTCAGGATCCAACTGGATAAAGCCCTGAGCAACCTGGTCTGACCTTAGAGCTGGCTTTGCTTTGAGCAGGAGGTTGGACTACAGACCTCCTGAGGTCGCTTCCCACCTGAATTAATCTGTAATTATACTTTCAGTGCTCTGTCTAGTCAGTTTTACATGACTGAAGTGATGGAGCATCTTTATGACTTCCCTGTTGAGGACAAATACACAGTGTCAGAAGTCTCACTGAAGTATATATTGGTCCTAGACCATGAAAATGTAAATTATTAGAAAGTGTGATGTGTATTACATTAAACAGTAAATCTATAGTTTATTGAGTAATGCCATTCTTACACTTCATTTCACACTTTGCCCCGGCTTCCGTATGATTTTCAGGAACAAGGCAGAAAAATAAGTCAGAATTAGAAAATTTTATCAGGTTATTCTATTTCATTTTATAATTTGTAATACTTCAATACTTTAAGTCATGCAACAGTTAGCTTACTCGTTGATATAGATCACATTCAGGAGTGTGCATTTCAGTAGAAATTCTATATTAGTCTCATTTAAAAGCCTTCCAGATAAAAGCCATTCAAACTGTGTTTGACTGCAGTCCATTAAAACATAGGAACTATCTTTAAACTAGCTTGCTGGATTTTTTTGATAGGTTTTCTTTTTTCCCCTAGTAAGCTAGCTGCAGTAGCCCAGAGTTCAGCATGGCCTAATTAACCAACTGCAAACACAGATTTTTGGACAGGCTGAGCCAGCTCAGGCCAGCTTCAATACTTTTTTATCTTCATGTTATCATTAAAGGATTAATGAAGTTAGATGTAGTTTAGAAATATTTTTGTTTTCCTCCACTACCAAAAAATAGTATCCAAAATAGGGAAGGGAACTAATAAAAGTGAGTCTAGTATAAAAGACCCATATTATATAAGCAGTTGCAGAGGCTTGGTTGCTTTCATGTAACAGCTGGTAAGAGAAAACTGACAAACAAATCACTTTTTGTAGCACATATTCAGTGCAATGAAGCAACAAGACTATATTTAAATAATATATGACTTTTTTTTTTTGTATTTCTGATGTATTAGGAGTACTGCAATCTCAAAATGCCTATTTAGTTGGACAAGAAAATGAATGCTAATAACATGAGGCATCTATGCATGTGAGCTTTCTATTGCAAATAGGATCATAAGGGATGAATTAACTAGTACCATAGAGGAATATAGTTATGTTGTGGGGAAAGAGGAGACTGAGAAGTCGTTTCTGTGATAGCAGTTTGACTTTGAACTTATTACTGAACAAAGTGATCAATCATTAAAGCACTTTGGAAACTATAAAAATTCTGCAAATGTGTTGGCTTTTCATGCTTGTCAAGTTTGGCTAAGGGTAATGACAGAACAACAGACTTCCAATGGGACAAGTTTCTCTAGTACAGTCAGAGAGGGAAGGAAAGGAGAGAGGGGAAGAGAGACAGAGGAAGCTTAAAGAATAATAAGCGATTCTAAAATCAGATAGTATTTATTGAATGGAAACAAGACAATTGTAAATAATCCATAAGAATTAAGATTTAATTGAATAGCAAGCAAGAAGGTACAAAGAATGTGAGTCTCAGATCTGATGCCATTCCTGACCAGCTATTGATGCCGTATAGTTTAATTTCCCATTTGTGCCATGAAGCCACAACTCCAGTCAAGGGGTGCTGTTAGAAGAACTGTGCTTTAAAAGGAGCATCCGCCTGGGAAGCTTTCTGATGTGCAAGAACAGAGTATATTCCTGTGGGATAATGGTTTGTGATTATCTGTGATCCTCCCTGCCGTGGGGTAAACACGGATACAAAGGGTGATTTGCGGCCTGATGCCCATGCCGGTGAGGGGTGAGGCAGCGCCCAGGGCGAGGCGGAGGTCTCGCCACTCGACATTGCTCCACCCAAAACGACACCTGGGGCGAGGCCGGAGTCTTGCAGCCTGGTGTTGTTGATAAGGGCAAAAGAAAAAAAAAAGGCCAGCAGCCATTGACACCTGCTGCTGAGCTCGACAAGGACCAAACATCCCACAGTGTTTGACTCAGCCCCACCTCGCCAAGAGTATAAATTCAGTGCATAAACGTTCCTCCATTTGGAGGACGAGAACGCCAACCTACGGACGGGTCGATGGGCCTGGACCTCTCTCCTCCCCAAAACAGGGACGCCTTTTTGGTAAGGTTTGYGCCTCCGACAACGTCAGATGTTACCCCGGGAAAAATACCATTGTTGAAAGTGCTTAATTATCAGTTTGAGCTCAGGAAAAGTAGGATTTGTTGCAGTAAGTGCATTTATCACTGGCAATCCTGAACCTGTTGATCTGTTGCTTTGATAAATTGTCTATTTTGATCAACTTTGCGAACCTGACTCAGTGAAAGTCCTTTTGAGGAGGGCTCTGGCAGGCAAACGTTGATTACCAAAGGGGAGGGCCTTTCTTATTTTGTTCAACTTTGTGAACCTGATCCAGTGAAAGCCCTTTTGAGGAGGGCTCTGGCAGGCAAAGTTGACTCAACTTTGTGAACCTGACTCAGTGAAAGCCCTTTTAGGAGGGCTCTGGCAGGCAAAGTTGATTACCCCTTGTCCTCCCTTCATGCAACAGTAACAATTCCTATGTAGAATATTCCATTCTATAATTGGAGAAGTAAGATATCCCCCTGCTACTACAGATAAGTGTATTCAATTTCCTGATCTACAAAGATTTTTCTCTGTGATTTGAGAGATGCATAGAGCTACATTTACGAAAGAGAGGGTTGAGCCCCTGTTGGACTCCGCAGCTCTCACTAAAATTCTTAATATTCTGCATGTGGAAAATGCATTCCTTATTTCCAAAGAATGGTATGCACAAAATCCAGCACTATGGGAAAAGGTAGCCTTTGGAAATATTTTCGAGGAAGGAGGGCTTCAACTTTATCCCTAGAAAGCGTTCCGCTTCAACTGTCGCATGCATTCCCATGCAGTTGGTTGCAGTTGCATTCCCCCACCTATCTACCGCACACTCATTTTACCAATAGGAAAATACTTCAGTAAAACTCTGGTTTTCTGTTATCTTTTGAAAATAAAAATGTATTCCAGTAATTTTATACCACATCACGCACAGTTATATATACTGTATGATGGTGTGCAGCCTCAAAACAAATTATAATACTTTTTTAACAAATTACTTCTGAATTTTTTTACAGTATGCTTTCCCTCTTCATTGTTAGTCTTTTTTCTTTTGATACATGTAAATTACTAGTTATTGTACACAGTATTAATAATACTTATCTTTTATACAACTACTAAGAATACAATACTATGGCCTATAATGTCATTACCATTATTTTTTATGTGACAAAAGATACTGAACACGAAGTGTTTCTTACAGAACACATACACCCATGTGCACCCCTCCCCCAACCTTTTAATATCAGCAATTCATTTTATCGCCACCAGCATGGGAAAGATTTGCAGAATGTGTTGCATAGAGACAATACGCAAAGGCTACAGAAATTACACAATAGATCAGCGTGAGAAAAACAGTTTAGTCATGGCTAGTACTACCTGTATCAAAGAAAGAATTCACATTAGACTATATACATTAGGCTTTTAAAACAAGGCAGATGATGATTGCTTTTTCTAAAGGAAATACATACTTAAGTTTTTGTTGTAAAAACAAATATCCATATACCTCGAAAGCTAGGTTACTACCTGCTCCCTGCCCCATAAATAGCCAAGAAAAGGCTATTTATGTTCTTTTCTTGTGACAGCGGGAAAATAAAACTCACTTTTGCTGACCCAGGTTAATTTTCTGGTCTAGGATGACAGGGGTACACCGATGGGAGTAGAACAAGCTTTGTTCATGTATTAAGGAAAGAAATACGAGCCATATTATAACTGCTACCCCCAAGGCTTGGAGGAGAGCAATGAAGGGTGTAGAGATGTTCGTTAATTCAAGTAACTGTGTTATAGCATCAGTAGCACTCATGAGTGGACTCATCCTTTTCTAGTAGTCACCACTAACTTTATCTGTTATGTGGAATATTCTTCAGTACTTTGGCAATAGTGACTTTGATGCTGCTGAGGGTCAAGTTGCAGTTCCAAATAGCTTTTTTTTTTTTTTTTTTAATATGTTAACCGCTGTCAGTTTAAAGCTGTTACCAAGGTGTTGTACAGACATGTAAGCTAAGATTTGTATATAACAGAATTCTGGAAATGATTTGATAACCAATTGCTTCTTCTTCACCTTAGGGTGTAATGTCCTTCTGTAATATTCTTTGTCAGTAGGGTCAAGTGTCATTAAATAGACATAAGAATGCAAAATGATGCTATGAATGACAATAGTGGGAATGTATTTTTAGTACATCTAAATGACTCATTGTTTTCTATAAGCATAGTATACCTTTCTCATGCCTGAGTCATTTCTGTTTTTTCATATCCAAACCCAACRGTTTTTTTTCTTTTTTTTCCCACTGGTTCTTTATATTATCCTCTTGAATAGCTGTGATGGACGCATCTCATTCCAGTACACAAAGCATTCGCAATACATGCTGGAGAGCAGCATCCTATGAACTTGCTTTGAAGCAAGGCTCGGCAGCCTCCAAGTTCTCTGCGCAAGGGGTGGCAGAGCTTCCTCTGCATCTGATACTCTGCTGCCAGCTGGCCATAATCAGTTGCTTTACCACCACATGCATCACTGCCCTTCTTTTTTTACGGGGAATGATTAGAACTGGAACTATTTGTATTTTGACTGACAGTTGAATAATTAGCCTACAGAAAAAAAATTTTCTTCTCATTTATCCCACCGTTGCATTTAAAATATATGTTGTTAAAGAAAAGCAATACTGATGTTGTAGGCATTTATTTCTAAATGAAAACTGCAGCTATGTCATACAATGAAGAAACAAACAACTGAGGAGACCTTTATGGTACAAAAGTTTGATTTTTTTGTCAAAATGAGATCTCTGGAAATAGATAATAGTTTGAAGTTACATTAAAAATAAGTAGTTGTTATGTAACATTGGTATAAGAGCTTGATATTAATGGTATAAAATCAATACTAGGAATTTAGATGGTAGCTTTGCGCAGACTTAAAATTTTACATACTTTGATTAGTTTTACTGAAGATGGTGGACATATTCATCGGGTATACAAATATGTGATTTTGTTTCAAGAATAAAACCTTCACTTAAGGAGAGTAAAAACAAATTAATACTATAGAATGTGTTGTGCTTTGAAAAATATCTAAACAAACTGCTTTCCTAAGCCAAACACATTAAAATTCTTTCTGTTCAAGCTTCTCTTGAACATATTATCTTCAACAGTTAAGTTCTGCCTGGGAACAAATAACTGTAGCAGCAAGACCTTTCTTCTCTTACCTCGAGTTACTATTGAAATCTGTTGAAAAATATAGTCTCTAACATTAGTACATAAATTATGCCACTTGCTTCTTTACCACAAAAAAAGTCGTTAAGTCATTCCATTTTTTATCTACGTTCTATATTCATACATTACCATGATTTTCTAAGCCTCTGGGTTGCTTTCTGCAAAGATTTTTTTCTTTAGTTAATATACTGTTTCTCATTTTCTGAATAATTGCCTACCTCATGCTTTTAAAAACAGGAAAATAAAAGAAAACCCAGACTATTTCAGTCCAGTACTATGGCTGTATTTTAGCAGCTGTTTCAGAAATATCAGATCATCCTTTCAGGCATTGAGCAATGGAAATATATGGGACTTGATTCACTAATATAAATTTCAGTTACATTAATTGATTTCATGGCCTTTGGAATCTATTAATTATAAAAGAAATGAAGTAAGATAAAGTTGAGGATTTATCTGCCAGTGTAATGCTTTATAATGAAAACCAGCAAGCATAGGACTCAGAAGATATTGTATTATTCTTGATACTTATTAACTGTCCCTTTTGGCCTTTAGGGAACTTTTTCTATAAAGTCCATATTACTCTGTAATATATTTTGTAGGGAGACGTAAATATTCTGTTTTGGTGGGTACCACTTAAAACAAGTGATCTAGGTTCCCATTTGGGATATCAGCTGAAGGTGCTGCTTGTTGACACTTTCTAAATCTTCTTCTGGATCAAAAGAGGAACATCCTCTGAAACTTGTATAATAGCAGCCATGGTAGTATTTCCAACACAACTAGCTTTACAGTATGGCTTAAGAGAGTTAAGTCTTAAATTGAAAATAAGTTTCTCAGTCTAGTGAGAGGAAGACTGAGAGGATGATCAAGAAAAAAAAATACTGTGCAATCTTTCTTTCCAGAAAACAGAAAACTAACAGTTATTTTGAAGCTTCGAGGATTTCTTTTTTAGGCGTGTGGTTAGAAGACGTAATAGACTTCATGTGAATTGTTATTAATATGTTATTCTGGCATCCAGTATATTTGTCAAGTTTTAAATGAAATTTCCAGCACAGGAAGTTTAAGGTCATCATTTGACATACATCTTGTGTTAATTCATAGAACAGTGAAAAGTGGTTGTTCTAGTATCTATCTGTAGGAATGTAAAGCAATTTTACTAGGCTTTGGAATAAATACATATAAGATGATACACATTTTTCAGCTGAGTCTGACATCTAACTTCATGAATAAAAAAGACCCTATTAATCATGGGGCAATAGAGTCACATAGATTGTATTTATCATTCTTGTAAGAGAATGAGTTGTCTCTTGTTAATGTTTTGAGGAAATGCTTAGTAATTATACAGAACAAAAGTCAAGAAAATGCAATATACAGTTAACTTGTACAGAAGCTTAAACGTTTGTCTCTAACTTTGTATTAATGTGCATAGGTGATGAATGTTATTTATTAATACATATGTGAGTAATAGTTAACTCAATGGCCTGAAAACAACTTAAGGAAATTTATATGCTTGATGTGCAACATCATACATACTCATGCGATCTACAGAGAAGAAAGCATACAAGCACTGTGCAGCAAGGATACAGAAATAGTAATGAATACTTAATACTGTAAGTTGTCAATGATTCAGTATCACACTGTTTATTTTCTGGAATCAACATAGGATGTTGACATGTATTGCCAGAGTATTTGGGGAGGGCTCTATTATTACTTAGTTGCTAGCACAAGATTAAGGGTATATATTGATAACACATTTTTGGTATATGCCTGATGATTTTGTGGGAAATGCAGAATCTTCACTTCTAGGTTAGACTTTTCACTATGACCTTATTCATATGCCTCTCTCAAAAAATAGAAGTCAATACTACCTTACTGCCGTTCTGGTACACAAATGACATCATTTTATAATTTCAGTTGATTTGTAATAATCTAATGACTTTTTCACCCAAAACAGTGGAGGATCCTGCAAGGACTGCCAGGCCCTGAGGACCCCCCCAGCCCTGCCTGTCCCTCCCCCCCGGGCCTCCCCCCCTGCCCCAGCCCCTGCCCCATCTCAGCCCAGGCTGGGCAGGACAGGGGCCGGGCTGTGGGGCTGTAGCTGGTGCTGCTGCGGAATCGTGGGGCAGCGACCCATGGCCCAGGGCTGGGCTGAGATGGGGCTGGGGGAAGACCTGGGATGGGGGCAGGGGCAGGGACAGGCAGGGCTGGGGGGGCCCTCGGGGCCTGGCAGTCCTTGCAGGATCCTTATTTTGGCTGCCATAAAATGATATTGGTCTCATATTTCAGTTATGGTTTGAGAGAGCTGTTTGATAGTTACTTATTTTAACTTTTTTCTTCCTTAAACCTGTGCTGGGTTAACTTTATTTGGCTTTGCTACCCTAGATAGTGCATTCCACACAACCTTATCTTGTACACATGTATGCACAGGTGTGAGGGATTCCTGAATATTTTATGTATGTCTTCAGATCTTCTGTTTCTTCAAGGAAGGGAAGAAGAATTCAAATCCTTACTCTTGTGATGAGTTGATTGCATAAATACCATGACTTTCTAGTATAAGACAATTTTTGTTCTCCTCCCCTTCTTTGCAGTTCTCCTTCCATCAATCTCCTTTGAAATTGCATTCATCATATTTTGCTGCTGGATAAAGTTTTTCTGTAAGTATTGGAAACAATCTTAAAACAAACTTTGAAATTATGGGACCATATGTTCCTGAAATGGACAGCTGCCTACCCAGAATCAGAGAGTCACAGGCTGGGCTTTTGAGGGGGTTTGAAGGAACAACAGAACATTAAAGCAGGTAGCCATCCGTATTTAACAAATCACTGATATACATCCTTAAGTCTTATGGACCTTGAATTTAAGCACATTTTTGAAGCTTCCCATCTGTTTTCAAAGTGTCCTCTGTAATGCTACTATTCATGCTATTGTGCTCTGCAAAAAGAAGAGTGGTAATACTTTAATTCTACTCCATGTTCCCTTTTCTCAGTTCTTCAAAGCACTGAAGCATGTCAGTGTCTTACTCTTTCTTAGATTTGTAACAGGGCATTCTTTAAAGCCGCATTCCATAAAAATGGACAGGCATTAAGCTATATGGATGACAAGATATGCAAGTATCAAAAGTACTTGCTATTCCCTTTTATTATTTCAACCTAACTGTAAGCAAGCCTTATATTTTGTAGAAATAAAGTCTTTCTAACTCCAGTTTGGTATCCTATACACTGTAGGCTGGAGTCATCAGTATATATGGCAGGGTGGCAGGCTTTAGCATGTAGAGCTGAAAACAGCTTTAGTACAAAATGGAGAGATAAAATGTGGTACAGCAATGTTGGCAAAGTCCTCTTCATCCTCATTTTAAACTTTTGTTAAGTCTGTTTAATGGTTATATTATATTTTTTGAGATCTTTTTCTTCTGCCTATTGCAACATATTGGTGTTTCTGACTCTTGGCCTTTTCTGCTAGGACCTAAGTCTATCATAGGGTGTTGAGAACTGCTTTGTGTTCTTTTAAGTGTTGGGGAAATAGAAATTTTGAGGGCTGCTCAGTACTAAAAGTCTACAGTCAGACTCAACTTGATGATCCATATGGTTCTTTCCAATTCCACATGATTATGAAAGCTCTTCCTATATTTTATATCTTGGATGTTAGGGAAATCTAGACCTGCACATTGTAAATCACATTTCTTCTTCCCCAAGCCCATCTATTGGCTTTGTGTGGAGCCAGCTGTGAGCATCAGAGTTGCATGAATTTTCACCAAGAGAAGGTGGCACTGACTTACACACACCGGGCAGTCACACCTCTGCATCTCCATGGAAACAGGAATACATGTTCGTCTGCCATTGGCCACTGCTAACGCCATTTATTTGTCTAGTAAGAAATTAATTGAGAGCAATTTTTACCACCATAAACTAAAATTTAGCTGAAGCTGAAATTACAATTTTTATGTGATCAGAAATACATAATGAGTTACTTTTTATCAGCTGGCCTGAGTTACAGGACATGCAAACCAAAGCAGCAATTGCCCTCTCTATGATAAAGCAGCTGAGTGTTAACCATTGCAGGTCTGGCTCTCTCTCACATTGCAGATCTTTCTGTACTTTTGCTTAGGAGCCCATAGTACAGTTCAGTCTGATAGCTGTGGTATTGCTCTTGCTCTTGTTTGGATGTAGCTATCATGAGTATGACTGGTTTTCAGAGTTGTTAGGTGGCTATAGGTAGGCATCTGCTGGGTTTTTAAGTGCCTAAAGTGATCAATAACTAACTTGCTTCTGTTCTAAAGGGAGATCATTCCCTGCATCCTCAGATACCTTTGAAAATCTGCAAGACACCTGTCTATATCTGTACGTAGCAAATTGCACATGCAAAATGTACACTCTTGAAGCTGCACTTTGTATGTGAAATGCCAAGTCCTCAGCTTATACAGTCCCAAAAATATCAAAGGCACTATTTTTCTCTTGGCTTTTTGCTAGCTGCAAAGCTTTACAGATAGCAGACTAGGTAACAGATGTTGCTCTTATACTTTCTGTATTCATTATATGGTTTGCACCTGATTCTGTATTTTTCTCCATCTCCATCTCCATCTATTTGTCACACATTCTTATCTTCCCATCTATTTCAGATACACCAGTTTACCTCTGTATAATAGCTAACTCTTATGTATTCCCTTAAAAGCAGATGATATGGATTCTTGTCTATATCTGTGTCTTGCCTTAATGTATGTAGCATTTTTATGTCTGGTCTAAGTGTGCATACTTTCACTCTTTTTAGGTACACTTTTCTCCCTGTGGAAATGAAAAAAAATCTGGAATTGTTATTTTCATATTTTAATAATGTATTGTAACAGAAAGAAGAAATGAGTATTTTACAAATTCTTATGCCAGTTATGGTATGTAGGGACTGATACTGCTGATTCTGCAAGTGGATTCATGTATCTGGTTAAGTGTGATGAATTACGGAGAGAAGAATTTCTAATCCATGGATGCTGGTGTGCATGTGCATGTGTATTGAAATTATACAACATAAATCTTTTTTCCTGACTCTGCTCCACTGTCTTATCACTGTAGTATTTTATGTATACCCTGTTAGGGAATGGTTTCTTGTTTTCTGTCCATGCAGCTCTTTGGGGGGCTCCTAAATTCTGTGCATCAGTGGGTTTGGCATTCCTAGTCCCTTGAGAGATGGGGCCTGTGTTCTTTCTCTTTTACTAATTCCTCACATCCCTCATCCTTCTCTTCCCATAAAGATATTTCACCACTGAATTATTCAAAAATCTACTTCCCACTCATATACAAAGTAAACTGTATAGATTAGAAATGCAAGTTAAGTATTCACTGTCAGAATGTCAGTTTGTTTGACATAATTTTTCTTCAAAATTTAATTTAAAAAAGGTGCTAGAATTATCTGGTAAACATACCCCTCTCAAAGCTGTCATTCTGAAGGTTTCTAGACAAACTGTGCACAGGGATTGTACTGGGTCCTGGATGCAGACAGAAGCCCTTGTGACTATTGGGGTTGTATCATGTGCATCTCATCCTTGGGGCTGACATCCTACATGCTCAGAAATGTTCTTTTCTTCTCAAGGTATCCTGCTTTCTTCTTGGCTTATTCATGTTATGTCAGATGAACACATCAGGACGTCACAATTCTTTCATCTTTCATGTGGCAAGCCCTGAAGGTGATTTCCTCCACTCACTGATGTGTTGTTTGTAGACAGTAAATGTGTATCTCTACTACTTACATTAATGCTAACAGGTTGCTTAAAAGAACACTGACTTCATAAGGTTGTTAGCGGAGGGTCTACACTAGCTGGCCGTTCTAAACTGACAGTCATTCATTTAAAACATGGGACATTAAATAAAAGCAATGGAAGAATGCACTTAACTTCATGCAAATAATTAATGAAATTCAATTTGTCTTTTTAGGATTATTAGTAGTAAATTGTTGCAGAACAAAGTGTACACTTATACAAGAGTACAGTTGATGTATCTAGTTTATAAATATTCAGGAAGGTATTAACTGTTACCTAATTTTATATGCTTGTTGCTCTTTTTTTCATGTCACATAACTGCTGTTTTATTGCTAAATTACATTATAATTATAATTACACATTAAACCAAAAGAATCAGAAAGCCAAAAAAATTGTGTATTATGGAGATGGGATTGGTTACTATTATGGTAAGTATTTTATTTTATTTTATTTTATTATTTCTTTACTTCTTGTGGTCTGTATATTTAGTGTTACAATAATTTAGACAGTATGGTACACTCATTTTAGTCTGTGTTGATCTCTATATCAGCCTCTCTAATGCACTTATGTGGTGTTATATTATTATAAAAAAGTTGTCATACCGCAGAATGATATACTGTAGCTGCATTTTTTCATATTACGTACAGAGAGGTATGTTCTGGCTTGCGTACACTTGTTGTCCAAGTGAGTTGCACACACAGAGAAAGAAAGAACTATACTTCTATGTCATTACCTCATAGTCCAATAGCTGACTTAAGAACTAGTTTTCTGAAACCTAACTAGACCAGTTTGCTTAGGGAAATGTTGGTAAAAACTGGATGTATTTAGATCCAGACCAGAAGGCACCTCTTAGAAGGAAGGAACAGAAGAGGAAACTATGAACCAAAAACACGTGGTGGGTGTGGGGCATGGGAGAATATGACATGGCACTGTTCACTATCACCTAGTTTTCCATTCTTTAATTAGTCTGGGTCTTTTTGTTTGTTTTTCTCTTTAATTTTTCCCTATTTAACCCCATGATTAAAAAAAAGGTTCTTTGGCAGATATACTATGTTTTCCCAGGAAGAAAAAAAGGTTGCTATTGTTTCTTTATACATTTAGAGATAAGGACAAAAAAGCCTTGGAATTTGTACATAAGATTTTGATATTACTTATTGTTCATAAGTTTATTATAGTTCTGGGAAAAGAAATCATTGTATTGCTTCAATAGGAAGTAATTTGTGGGCTAGAGATTAGAACAATAGCATATTTAATTCTATCAAACCGTATAGACTTATAAGCGATTGATACATCTAAGATCTCAAATAGAGTTAGCAATGTCTTTTAAAGATCTATTGTTGCAGTAACTGTAACAGCATGTCTGTGGAGAAAGTAAGGGGCCATATGCCACTTCTGAACTGTACCTGCAGTTTGCGCTGATGTCGGCTGAGTATGTACCAGAATGAGGTTAGTCTATATGCCCCTGAAACTGAAGTCAGCCAAAAATTATCTGTCTGGTTCGGTGCCCCATGAAGATTTTGTGAATTAAAAGGTGCCTGCCTTTATAAGCAGAGCAGACTGAGGAGAAAAGGACGATGCAGGTATAGGGATATTGTGCATGGTGGTGAGAAGCCATTAACGTGAATTCCCCATCCTCTGAGCGGTTTCATGACTCTTGGTCATGCAGCTTGTAATTCCTGCTTTTTAAGCCTGCTAAAATAATTTTCTCCCAAGCAGACTAATCCACTGAGCAGTCAGTAACCTTGAAAATTATTTTTTAAATATTTTTAGGAACCTCTTCTAGTTTGGCTTCATTCTTATTCCCTTCTTGGTTGTATAATACACGTTACATTATAGTTTCATTTTGGCGAAATAAAAAATATAATTTTCAGCACCTGATATGCTCAACTCATATAATAACAATAAACTGTCTTCATTTAATTTTGAACCTGGAAAATTTTGCTGATGAATAGTCTGTCACTGTAAGCATTCTGTCATTTCATAGGAAATTTCATCCTGTATAATGGCTTGTTGATACTGGAGGAGGAATGCAGAAGCAGCAGGCCATTTCTTCATAATATTTAGTCCATCTGTATGAACTTCAGGTGCCTTTTCCACTAAGATTATTTTCCTTCTTTTGTTGTTCCATTTGAATTCCTCATGCCTTCATTGCCTCTTCTAACAGGGATTTCTGTTTCAGTGGATATTGTAATTGAGAGAAGCTAAATGAACCCCCACTATCCCCATTTGTCTTGAAGGCAAGATAACCACTTACGCAACTTTCACTCCAATTTTGGTCACTGAAGCATTTTCCTGGTTCTGATTAGTCCCACAGAGTGGGAGCATCCTCATCTTGTCAGTTCAGAAGAGTCATTAAAACTTGTGTAAGCTGTGGTGATGCATGAGCTAGGGGTATGTAAATTCCCTGTTAGTGAATACATTCTTCATCCTGTCAGTTTTTTGCTACCTGCTGTTAACTCTGTAGGTAACCCAGTGCAGCTGATAGAGGAAAAAATGTTGAAAGCAGATTGCTTGTAAAGAAATTGCAGAGGTGATGCTTACACGTTCATAATTAAGCTTACTTAGAAAACCTTGCGTAAAACTGATTTTCACATCATTTGGATAGAATAATCATAAAACATAGCTTATGTAAAATAGGTTACAACAAATCTGAATTTTTCACTGGCTATAGAAAGAAAAAATGGAGGAATTAGCACAGCAGTTAAGTCATACCAATTACTTAAGCAGACATGATAGTATTTTAAAATGGGAAGGGTTCAAGTAATCTCTCTCTCTTGAGCTGTTTTCATTTGTGCTGCTGGCACTCAGTGCGTTAGGTTGTTCACCTCAGCCGGCACTGCCCAGTGCAGGGTTGCAAGGGTGATCTTCACATGCATTTGAGCTGACCTTGAAAAATACCTCTGCTGCAACTGAATCAAGCAAACTACTTGGGGAGGGGGGGGTGTTGTTTTTTAAACTTGCAAGGATTTTTAACAGTTTGTTTTTTTCTAGTAAATGCAAGGACAAATACTACTCTTCATACACATTTCAGTTCTCCAAGGATTGCCTGTCAACTTGGCAGGAAGATAATACTATATAATGAAATTCAGTACAGAACAGCACCAGAGCTTTTACTGTAAAAATATTTGAAAATACTTAAACTTGACCTTTGATGCAATGCATGTTATAAGAAGGAACATTTTTATTTAAACTGATTAGTATTACTAGTGTGCAAAAATTAACTGTATGATATTTTTTTCTCAGTCCAAATAATTTTCCAAAAAGCAATCCACTTAGCAAGCACCTGCCAGTTTTCATTTAAGTTTGTTCATTGCTCTTGTAATGCAGATACCAGATGCATTGTAATGTCTTTTTGATAATATTTGAGTAAGAACATATCTTAAATAAAGCCTTTTAATTCTGTTTCAAAAAAGTAAAGGCAAAGTTTTTTTGTAATTACTTAAAGTCAGAAATTATGAGAGTATGGGACCCAAATGCCATTAAGAATTCATTGCAGATTCTGCTGGTTGCTTTCTGCCTCTCAGCTGGCTTCAGATTTCTCTGTTTCTGAATTTATTATATACCTTCTCAGTCCAGAGGAATTCTGGTTCCAGACTCATGGAAATCTGTCAGAAGCAAAAATGATCTTTTAGATCAACCAGTAGCATTGTAACATTCTCTCCTATATTTTCGGCTCACTCACTCATTCAAAAGCAGGACCCAGTTTTGTTTCAGGATTTTCTTGCTGCTACAAGAAGACAATCTTTCAGGAAATTTCTGTAGAGTTTTAGAAACAACTTGTATTTTTGTCTAGAGGCAAAGTTTGTCTAAACAAAGAGAAAGCTCTAAGTATAAGTAGACATCTAATATGAAAAACAAAGCCCAGCATTTTTAATTTATTCATAAATATATAGAATAATGTATTTATACTGAATTAGATTCCTTACATTGAAAACTAAATTTGGTGCTGTAAGAATATAAAGGGTGGTATATGACTGCTACACCATATTCCAACGTTTTTTTCTTTCTCACACACCTTAGAAGAAGAAAATGGAATATATAGGTTACTGGGTTAAATTCCATGCACAAATCCCAAGGTTAAGACAGTATTTTTTAGAACTGTTGCTGTCAAAAATATGTTTATCACATTGTTCTTGTACAGATCAGAGAACTGGGATAATCTTTCTCTGTTGACAGTGGGAAATAGAACTGGCATTGCTTGAATGTCACCAGGTATTCCTAAGAGTAAGGAATTTGTAATGGAATTGGTTTGCCTCCCATAGACATTAGGTACCATTGTAGATGCTCCAGATGTTTTTACAGATCGGACAAGCCGGACTAATCCCTGTCTTTTGGAAGAGGCAGCCTGAGCCAGTCAGGATGCTGTGCACTGTGTTTTAAAAGCCTGGAGATACCTGTGCTCTGGCAACTCCGTCTGACCTACCCATGGTCTCCCCTCACCAAGGTTACCAAGTTTTATCTATTCATTAGCTAATAACTGCCAATCGTTTTTGAATGATAATGTGTTTGTGTGTGACAATATCATTTTGTCAGAACTTGGCAGTGGTACGTGAGACTGCCTTAGGCTTCTTTAGAAGTTGTTGTTCAGTGTAAAAGAGGTAGAATCAGACCCTTACTTACAGCACTCTGTGTAGAATGGCTATACTTTGCTGTAATAGGTATACCCCAAGGATATTATTTAAGACAAAATCTCTGTTACTTCTAGGAAAAAAAAAACATGTTCCAGACACAGGCACTCTTGGAGCAGAAAATGAATTCTGCTAGCAAAGTTGACATGGCACCTCAAAGATCAGGAATGGCCATACTTGTTCCTTTTCAAATCCTGCTTTGTTTCTGACTTGAAACAGTGAAGGTTTTGGTATCCTTCTGGGCTTTCCAAAGTGCATGCGCATTTAGAGATTCCTGACATAAGAAACCTCAAACAAAGCAAATCCTGAGATATGTTTGGTTGATCTCCTCATCACTGACGACCATGTAAAAGACTTCAAAGATTCAGTAACTTACAGATCACAGATGTTTTCCTTTAAAAAGATAGGCTTTTACCTAACTGACGTCTTAACTCTGTATTTCATCATTTGTGGATCAAAACATCGAAACGGTGGCTAGTAATCTGTTCATAAATGTTATGTCATCTTTACCGTACACCTTCATTTAAAAGTCATTAGCAACAGGGTTTTCTCGATACATTCTATTTCGATACAACTTGTATCTTCAACATTTCATAAGTTGTCATGCAGAAAAGGACTCAGTCCTCTAGGTGGATACTAGTCTACTAGTCTACTTACTACTGCTAAATCTTTGATTCTGAAAAGAAAGAACCAATGTCAATAGCAGTACCTGAATTACCAAAAAAAAAAAAAAAAGAAAAGAAAGAAAGAAAAGAAAAGCAAATCTTAACTAAACAGCCTTGGACAGTATTACATTATTCTCTCTGTTTCTCATTATTCTTTCTGTTTCTTTAATCTCATCATCCTTACCTATCTCATAATCACTCATTTAGAACAGATGTTAGTTTTTCCTTTTAGGGCCAGTACACTGAATATGAGATATTCTGCTGTTGCAGCAAGAGCATAAGAATGAGAAGAATGAATTTTCTGCATATTAATTTTTACCTGTTCAGGTGGTTTCTCTTTCTTTTTCTTTTTAATGTCTTGCAAAGAACTCAGTTATGTACTTAGTGTTTTACTGGAACATTGTCCTTAGACAGCTTGTTTATGGAAAAACAGCTTCATACTTTAAGCCTATATCAGTTTTCTGTCACTCTACCTTACCACAGAGAAGCTATTAAACTACTTAATAGGCTGTTTTAGAATGGAAATAAATAGTATGGAACTGGCAAGCTAGAAATGCACATTACATATTTTCATATTGTTGTATGTTTAGAAACAAATGTTTTTCAGAGTAATACAATGTATTAAGATATTATAAAGCATTTCTCATAGTTTCTTGTAAGTTATTAATTCAAAATATAGTAGAGACTTTCTCACTGGAATTGCATGTGTTAGCTTCCCTTTAGAAGTTCCAGCAGCATACAACTATTGCTGTTGTAGTTTGTAGTGACCTGCTATACCAGTAGCTTGTTTTTCAGAAGATGAAAATTCATTTTCCTCTTACCTGTAATGATGCCCATACACACATTGAGTGTACATTGTTACTACTAGTGCGGAGCCATGCAATCAACACTTTTTTTGAGCAGCGCCATAATGACAGTGTGGTGAAGGGTTTTGCCTGTCAGCATTATATCTTTTATGTTCCAGTGTAACAGGCTGATTGAGGGTAGCTTTTTGTTCTCAGTACTACATATTCTTTCTCTTCATACATGTTTCAGGTTCCTAATAATGTTAAAATTTTATAAGCATTTGTAAGCATTTAGGTTACATTCTGATGGTTATCATCTGCCTACTAGCCTCTGAGATCGTTTCATGTAAAGACAACTTATGTGAAAGATATAAAGATTAGCATATGAAAGTAAATAAAGGGCAATTTTAATCTCAGAGAGCATGCTCTGCAGGGTTTTGCCTCTACTTAAATGCTTTCTGATTATTATGCAATGTTTGCTTTCCTTTGTTTTTCTTAAAATAAAAATGTGATATTTTCTTTCAGAAAATTATCATTACTGGTTTGTTTCTCAGACATATTCTGTCTTACAGGCATTTCCTTTTCTAAAATACTTACATTTTAAGGTCATGGATCTGTAGTTTTAATCAACTGAACTAGAAATGCACCGATAAAAAGGTTCATCCACTTCACTGTGACCTGACACTGCAGGATTGAGTCTGAATCAGAAACAAATAGAATTCAGAAACATGACATATTATTCCAATATTTTTTGAAAACAGCAATATAGCTTTTAGAAGAATTTGTAAAGAACAAAGAAGAAGTCGTCTTTGTATATTCCCCCAGCCATCTGCCCACACAGAGAGGAAGAGGGGAAGAGAACAGTTGTTGGGAAAACTTGAATAAGAAAGAGAGTTTTAGTTGGACCTAGTACATATGTGTATACTTTTAATGGCAGTAGACACTTGCCAGTAAATGACCTGTTTCCTATTTCTTATAGAGGAGAATGAAAACCAGGTTGTCTTGAATAGAAAAGAATGAGAGCATTGGTGGGAGGTGAAGGAATCTGTAAGGAGGCCCTGAAAGGAACTGGAATGAGTCTGTGGGAAGAGGGAATGGCATTAAACAGAGAAATAGGAACTGAGTTGTGGCTGGATAGACCTTGTGGGAGAAAATGGCCATCCCAACGGAAATGGTACACATGGATGAGAGCCTCTCGAGTCTATGAATGGATTTTTAAGACTCCGCATTCCTTTTCCTGGAGATCAGTCTTGTCCTCCTATTCCAAGACAGCATCAACTATACCTTAATCTGTACTGACAAGTGTTTGCCTAATCTGCTCTTAAAAATAGTCTGGTTTTACTGAATCCTGTCTTCTTCAAATCATGAGATGTAAACTGCATTTTGAAAGGATATTCTAATTACTTAATTTTTCTTTTTCTTCATATTATCCAGTAAAAATGTGGTAGATGAAGAGTAAGGGTCAGAACTGCCGTGGTGTCTCTCTGTTTCTTGTTTACCATTAACTCTTCTTTAATCATTGCACATGATTTCTATGTGTTGGGTAGCTCTAAGTCGTGAATGGGGAACGATTCTTTTGCCCTGTCATAACTGGTAAGAAGGAACAATCTTTCACTCATAATCACCCACTTTCATTTCCTGCCAATGATTTCACCAGCTTCACCCCCCATATACTATTCTAGCATCTATAGAGATGAGTTTTCAAATCCTCATTTCCTCTCTGGTAACTCCGAGCATCTCAGATATCTTTGATCCTATGTTCTAACTTTGCTACTTAGGCCTCTGAATAACATGTTTCCAGCCTGTATAAGTAAAAGGAATGTAAGAACGACTGAAAAATTGGGTGTTCAGGAGGAAGACATTGCCTGAAATATATTCCACTTACACTTAGCAACAATATGTACTTTTAGCTGTCATTCACTTTTCATCTTATTTAATGAAATCTGGATTTTTCTTTTATTCTGCCTAAACTGTGAGGCACTGTACACAGTTGTCTGACTGGGCATAGAAGAGCATCAAATGACAGAAGAATGTTTTACAAACGCTCTTTATAGTGACTGAAAAAGTAGCATACAGTCATTAATGAATCAAAGCAGAACTATTCACATAATCATGGCAGTAAAAAAATCATATTGAAAAGGGTTTCATAGAATTGTTATTTTGTACAAAGACTGCTTTGACTGTTAGTGTGAGGATTTTTGCATGGGTGGGGAATATTTTTAGGGTTATATCAGTAACTATATGTCACACCTATTACTTGATTGGCGGAGACAACTCTTTTTCACTGTACTCAGAAATAGTTTATAATAGAAAAATAAAAGTTTTGTTAAATGTCATTAAAATGAAAAGCTGCCTCACTACATTCTTTCCTTTTGTTGACTATTGTAAATGAATAAAAACAACAATGCACTTGGAATTTTTTCTCTCAAATCCTTGAAACCAGTAGTGCCTGAAGATGTGCTAAGTGCTTTGTTTTGTTGCATACTTTTGCAAATGTGGAGTACTTAATTATATATTAAAAGCGTGACAATCAGATAGTAAATATCTAGACTGTTATTAAAGATAGAAGCTAAAAAGTCAAACAGAATTTGAAGACACTTATTAGACTTTGCCTGTAGTACCAGTTTAATTGTAAAGAAAAAGACTCCTCTACAATTGATAAATTATACCTTACTGTAAAAATATTCTACATAAAGGAGAATGATTGTGGGAGGTTAGACTATAAATAGAATAACGTATTAAGTTGAGGGCATGGGAAGAAGATGAGGTAAATTACGTACTGTAATTAAAATTTTCTTAGACCCCAGATAACGGAAAAAGCCCTAACAAAAATTAGAACTGTAAATCTGATCAGGCCATGATCCTCATTAAATTGTTTCAGTGATGAGTGAAGTCAAATGCACTTTAAAAGTGTTCTTTTCGATTTCTTTAACAAAAATGGGAACTTTAAGAGTGACCTCTTAAGCTTTATTTGCTGTTCAAATAAGAAATCTGTATGCAAGAGCCCTGTCATAAAATACTCATAATGCTTTAAAGGATGCCACTATACAGTATTTTAAAATTACTCAAAATGTTTGGAGGGTTTTTTTCTCCCTATCCTACATAAGGATAAGCTGCCCTATACCCCATTGGAGAACTTACAGCAACATAGGTTCCAGTCCTAGTAAACTGCAGTTTAAAAATCTAGGACAAAAAAAGAGAACAGATAAATCAATAACATACAATTTTTATCTCATGAAATTGGTAGCATACTGTATGAACAGTGCTGAACACACTGAAGCAGCATTTTTCCATTGGCTGGCTGGGCGCCCACTCTGCGAAGGGTATTAAATGCCAGTTTCTCTGGGACTTGTGCTCCCTTCACAGATTGCCCAGGGAGGGGACAGAGCCAGATGTAAATATGGTGCACTTGGGTGGTGGGGAGCGTGCTTGAGAAACATGGCTAATCTGTGCTCTTCACTTCCATTTCCTGCTCTTCAGTTCTATTCCCTTGCCTCCTACAAGGGAAATTATTATAAAAATAGGGAGATGTAAGGTATGGATGTACAACATAATTGTTTATTTGAAAGGAGGAAAATTTGCTAAGGAGTAAACATGGTGTGCTGTGTCAAAACCATCTTTCCTTCAGCACTATTTAAGAGGTTTATCGAGAAAATCAAACATTTTTTTGTGTTCTGTCTCACATTGTGACAGTTTGTCCTCAGGTATAAAAGCAGAGAGTCACCAACCAAAATCATAAAATCTGCAAAATGTATTTTTAATATAGATGTGCCCCATATATTTAGGATATTAACAAACTTATGTTGTGTAGTATTTCAGACCTTGAACTGTCTGTTTGTGAACATGTCAACCATGTCATACACCACAGAGACGTGGAGTTTGCCTTGATATTCCTTGATGAAGTAGGCAAAGAACTATTGAACTCATATTAAAGAAAGGTCTGATATTTTTAATATTTAACAAATTAATGTTTTCTCCCAGTTTTCAGTAAGAGCTGTTCAGTTCTTTTTGAATTGATGCTGGGATGTGTGCATGTTTGAGCACTAGCAGATTATGCTGAACTTCTTTGGTACCATTCACAGACACTCACTTTAAATTTGTATCTGGTATTTTCTATTTTTTATCACATTTGCATGTCAACGTCTTTTCTGAATGTGACACCTTCTGGATAGGAGGAGAAAATTATTGTTATGGTACAGAAAGAAGTTTAGTAAAAAGGAGCTCTTATCTGAGCACTTGCCTTGGTTTTCAGAATCCTTCAATGCTATAGGACAAACAGCAGTCCTGAGGTCCAGTTGCTGTTGCTGGAGAATGTTTTTGAATTTTCTAACCTAGGAATGACTGAATTTCATAGAGGAGAGGAGTATTAGCAACACTTTCAGTGTTATGTGTATGTTTGTATAATCATTTTTTCCTATAATTAAAATGTCTTTTGCAAGAAGTGATTCATTTTTTAAACAAAGATCTAGATTCTTAGCTGTATTTTGATTAATGTCAGCAAAGATTAAGCAGGAACATTTCTAAATGTTTGATTTCAGCTTCCTCATCCTGAATTTGGTCCTTCATCAGCCCTAGCCAGTGGACACTGAAATAATTTAAAGACTCACTTAAGCCCCAACAGTGGATATTGATAAATTAACAAGTGCTGGAGAACACTCCCTGACACTGGAACTGAATTGTCCACACTGTTAAATTGTGAAATGATCCCTGATCTGTGTTAGGCCTGGCCAACCTTCACTCTCCCCAAAATTTCCCAGGCAGTCTTTCCCAAGATTTAGCATGGATCAGGGACAATTAACAGCTGAAAGTTTGCCTGAAGTCTCTTCTTTTAGACTTCTCTTATTTAGGAGACCAAGAGATTGTAAGAATATGAGTACAGGCCTTTCCATGTCACTTGACCCCAGTGACAGCAAATGATTCTACGTACATTTAATTTACTAGTGTAAACATAGCTAAAGAGACTGCTGAGAGGTAAAGTTTGATAAATTATAATATGCTCCAAGTATGCCCATGATTTTTCCCTCTACAATCTCCTGGTAATTTCTCTGCAAGCCCTTACAGATTTCCTAGAATTTTACTTCTAGTTTTTATTTCACTTAAAAGATTGGCTATGTCAACTGACATTAGAAATATTGCATAAATGCACTTTCAAATCTACTATTTTTCCCAGAAAAATTAATATACACACTTTAAAACAGGATTATTGCAATCATTTTTCTGGAAATCTAATCTTCTGTTTTGTCAAATCTCATAATTATACTTACTGGACAGTTTAAAGCATTAATATATGCCTTGTGAAGTAGAATGTAAACTAAAACATTTGATTTTTAGATTATATATATATATGTATATATATATATGAAGAAAATGTCTATATTAAGTATAAATAACTAGGACAATATTTCACCGATGTTTAAACTCTATTAGCTATGAATTCAATAAATATTGAAAGATTTATTGTTTTGTCATTCTATGTAAATTCCATAAAATGGTTTAGTTTTAGATGAAAAGCCTTCTCTGACAAGGCTTTAGTTTCTAATCTCAGTTTATATTAAGAATGAAAATACTTCTTCAGTGTAAATGAAGGAAATTCATGTTTTCAAAGTGATTATATAATTATTGTAAGTAACTTAGTTATGTGGAAATTCAGCACTGATGTATAGTTTTAACAATATTTACATATTTCTGTTAACTTATTTTTAGGTCACATATCTAAAGCAGCAGGTTTAAAAATTAGGCTAATTTCTACAGTTACTACCTTTGTGTGTGTGTGTGTATACACTTTCCTTAAAGCAGAGAGTTGCAAGTAATTTTATTTCTATTGTGAATCCATTTATTAGTATATGAGACTAAGAAAATACTGATTGAATTATTTGCGTTCTGTTCAGTTTCTGTTTGTACTCTGGTTATCACTGGTTTGTTCTGTTGGCAATATTGTTGCTCTTGAGAAAAAAATGAAAGGCTTAACAGAAGTAGAAGAATTTACAGAATATCCATATATAGTGCAGCGGTCTGCCAGACTACAGAACAGCGGTGTAAGCCTATGCCTTGCTCCAGTGACACCTACCTGGATAAGGCCATCAGCCTCTGGAAGTCCTTAATGGCAGATGCTAATGAGCAGATTGCTGTTAGCCTTCTCACCGTCCTCTCCCCCTTGATATGTCCTTGTTTGATGACTGCCAAAACTCAGCTGTGACATAGTTTAGATTATCTTGCAACTTAAGTGACAGTTCATAATCTGAAATGCAGGTTCATAGAAAAAGCATAAAATTGGTGCCTTTGTAATACAGTACTAGATATTATGAGTAGCACCACTAAGACCCAACATAGTGATGAGTCTTTAATCTTTAGTTCAAGCTCTGTGTGTGAATCCATATGCAGAGTGCCTGGGAATGTACATCCCAGGAAGTGTTAAGTGGATCCATCAAAGTTAGCTAGAACTCTGGGAAAATATTCATAGTTAATGTACAAGACAGCAGGCTTCATTGTTAGTGTACTCAACTTCACCAGAAAACCTGTAATACTGCACCAAGGGAAAAGTTAGTTTTCACAACAGAAAACTAATTCCTTTAAGCACAAGGAGCCCTTTTTTGTGTGTGTTTTTTAAAGGCTGAGGCACAGATGATGCATTTTTGTAAATACTGAAACCTTTTATGAACCCCTAATTCTCTTAACATGACCTAAGGGGCGAAGTATCTCACTTGAGGCTACAATGGGAGTACTATTCAAAACTGTTTAGATCACATATTTAAATAGTCATATTATTAAGAGTAATAATAATTGTGCTATTTACCAAACTACATGTCCTTTTTATTAGTGTAGATTGTAGTATCCCAGGGAGCAGCCCACAGAACACTAGTGTTAGCCACTGGGCACTAGCTTCTTTCTGTATGTTTATGTGAATGCGAACAGTAACACATCTCGCTGAAATCTAACCAGACACCGCTAAGACACTTCGACTAACATGATGAAGGCACAATGAATCAGGAGGGCTAATGCTGTAAAATACTTTGCACTTCACAGGATAAATCAGTCTGGTAATTGCACTGGGCAAGTTGATCCCACACGGCTGCAGATGATCATCATCTTAAATTTCCGGTACATGCCCCATTAACACAACAGAGTTACATATCAAGAGCAATAGAACGCTACTAGAAACAGGTTGTAAGAAAAATATTGTATCATATGTATATATGTAATAAGGCTTATATATACTTATTTTGAGAAGATTATGAACAACTGTACCTTTCATGGTGAGATCTTCTCTAAAAACATGGCAGTTTGCAGATGAGTTGGTAGCAAGTCAGTTTATAGTAAGAAACTAGATTCAGTCTTAACAATGATATTCCAAAAACTTTGTGAAAGAAAGAACAGAATTTAAGGGATTATACAGTAGAGAACCGCAGAGTTTAGGCACGTTACAGCATTCCCAGGTAATGACAGATATATTCTAGTCAATATATAGTTTAATTATGCCTCACTTCAAACTTCAGAAGTCTAAAAGGTGTAACTGTTTCAGCAATCATTCAGTTACTGAATTTTAGTTATCTAGTCAAAGGAGAGTGAACTGAACTCACCATGAGGAATAATAAAGCGTGGGACTCAGAAGGTCACAGGGATCCTATCTTGATTCAACAGCATCCCTATAATATCAGGATTGGTGAATATTTAATTAAGGAGCACTTTGTCAGTGTACTCATACTGCTAGCATGCTGGTGTCAGTTCCTTGGAATTTCTAGAATTATTTTTGCAATTCTTGTGTAGCAGTATTGGTATAGAAGCCACAGAGTTTTCTAATTGTATATAAAATGTGACAGATAGCACTCCTTTGCTGATAGACAGCAAATACTTTACAAGCAGTGCCTCCAGCGTCTTGTTCTGCCAGGCTTTGCTGGGCACTAATTGGAGGATTGGCAAAGGTTACTGTTCAGTACTTTTCTTACCCTCCCACTCGCTTCATAATGTACAAGGATTTCACCAGTAATGATTCAGAAGAGGTCATTAAGCCAGTGGAAAGCAGATTTAGAAAGAACCAGAGTGTGCTATGGAAATCTACAGCACCATTTAAATGTAATCACCTCAGAATTCAATAGTAGCAACCAGCTGGTATTCAGAGATAGCACAGGTTTAAGTGTAGTGTTAAGTTGAAAGAGGAAGTGAAATATTGGCAAGAAGAGTGCATAAACAGTTACTTTTCTTTTAAAAAGAGTCTTAGTGTATTGTTACAGAAATCATCTTGCTTTTGAGCTCTCCTGTGAAAGATCTTTGTTTAACATGAACTCATTTTGATGGCCATGAATAGCTGAATGTCTGTTTTATGTGCATTTATATTATGGAACTTTATTCTGAAATGCTGTATTAACATAATCATTGACATTGCAAGAAAGGAATTTCTGCACAAATTATTTGCCTTTATATTGTCTGTTCTCTGCTTAATATGTTTTTCAAGAATACTCAAAAAGTTATCAAAGAAATTCCTTCACCCGAAGAAAGAAGAGTTTAATGAAATAGCATTATTGAGTGGCAAGACTAACTGTTCTGCACAGTTTTCAAAGGAAGGATCTGATACTTTGAGGCATCAAGCTTCTGCAGCATCTTTAACTTGACTAGGTGTGAGGACATTCAATACACTGCCCAAAAAGAGCTCATTTTATTTTGATTCTTTTTAAATCATAGAAGTAGGTGACTGTGATCTGTTAGTTGTCTTCTATGCTTTGACTAGACATGTTACTACAGATATCAATGACCTTTTCTCTGCCCTGCATTTTAATGTTTCACTCTCCAATCATCTATTTGAAAAATTTCAGAGGAAATGATCTTACAGAACAGCTTAGTACTTCTGCTTAATCATCTGAAAGATCACTGATTTCTCTGAACATGCATAGCTAAGACTGGTTGCTTTATTTCTCTCAAAGAGCTCCTTATTCAGAAAAAAAAATTTTTTTTCAAAAAAGGTGTTTCAGTGAAACCACTTTTTTTTCCTAAAAGTTATATCTGTATTGTTCCAGGTGTCTTGAAACTGTGCAATGATGGGCAGAGACTTGGAGCTGCAAAGGTTCGGAGGTCAAAAATGGCGAAAGGTCAAGGAATATCTTTTCAACGTTGACAATTTTCCCCTTAAGCTGTCCTAGGCTTAGTTTCCTCAGGAACCAGTTTCTTTTGTCATGGTCTGAATGAAAACAATTTTTTTTAGAAATAATTTGAGATACAGGCATTTTTGAGGACTGGAGATTTGAACAGGGTATACTGAATGTGAAAATCGAAGCCTAATATTATTCTCATAGAACCTTCCTCAATTAGAAAACATTAAAGTGAAAGACAAAAGCCAAAATTAAAAGAAAAATGCCCTCCTTCTGAAATAACAACGAAACCCTGACTGCAAAGAGGGGAGAGTAGGGTTTGAGTTTGGAGGTTTTCTGTTTTTTTGGTTTTTGGTTTTTCCCAACGAGGTTTTTAAGGGAGCAGCTGTTGTCTGTCTGTATATTTATCTTGCTGCTTGCCCTCCCACTCAAAAACTTTTGAACATAATGACTGATTACCCTTGAATCTGAATGTGGGCAGACAATTTAAACACAAGTAAATTCTTGCAAGTTCTGTGGAAAGTGGAGATATGATAAAGACCCCATTCAGAAAAAGGGAAGCAAAACTCCTTTCTTATATATTTCACTTACAGGAGACACCTGGCCAGTCAGCACATATACGCTGGCTGGTCCGTATGAACACGGGTCCTGATTTGCAAAAACATATGCAATTTCTTTTCATAATAACGGACATGGTTAGGAACTGGGGTTGTTGCAGTGCAAGACTTCAGGGAAAGAGAATGTGACTGCATTAGAAATTAGATGTTATTCTTCATCAATTTTATAGAACAACTTTCTCTAAACTAACAAGATTAAACTAAAATGATAACTATGCAAATTAGATATGGCTTATAAGAAGCATCCTATGATGTGAATGAGAAAAGATAAGTTCTAAGGTTAAGAGCATAGTTAATTTTTTATATTGAGTTATTATCTATATTCTGACTAGAGACCGTAGGAGTAAGGCACCATCCCATTAACACTGTTAAGGCAAAAAGTTCTTAAGCCTGAGTTACTTGAGCCTGTGTTAATCCATATGTGTTAGATAATTACTCTGAAATAATTTTGTTGTTTTGGAGACTACTTATACTACTTTCTTTTAAAAATCGAAAAAATCTCTTTCTGGTTTATTTTATAATTCCATTTTAAACATTTTAAATCATTCATGGCATTACATTACTACTATCTAGAGCATGACACAAAACTGTAGTAGAAATATGTTATTATTTTCACATTATGACAGATGGCTTCTAATTAGTACTGGTTGAAACATCTCTTCCTTGGAAGAAGAGAACATATGTTAATGAAACACATCACATACTTAATTTACATTCATGACATCATAAAATAATATGAAATAATAAAAACATAAACCTGAAAAAACAAAATCAAATTTGAAATAATTATTGAAAGCATGAAAATATTTGAAATCTATGAAATGTAGATTATAATCCTGCTTCATATTTTAATATTTGTCTTTTTCAATATTTGTTTTCCCTTTTAATCTGAAGCAAAAAAAATCAAAATTTCTCATATAACAGAATTGCCTCATTTTTAATGGTTCCATTTTTAATTTCTTTTGGAGAAAGAATGTAGAAGGAAGTGTAGAAAGACTCACAATTGAAACACAACGTAAATTCCCCCAAAGAATGGAGATAAGCAACAAGAGAAAACCTCCATCAATACTTTGTTTTTTAAAATATTTTTATTTTAAGGATTCAGAATGGCTTATTGTTAGTTATTGCTTTGTATTACCTTGGGGAGAGATCTCTTTTCCACTCATATTTTTAACATTTTTTTCTCCAAATCTCATGAGCCACCTGTTTTTGTCAGAGAAGAAAGCAAACATTTATAATAAACCAACTGATAAAGAAAATCATTAATCTGTAAGGAATGCAATAAATATAATCAGGTTCTTAGTAAGATATGCTCTATATGTAATACATGTGGCATGATTTCTTAAGCTTAAGATACCATAGCTTTAAATCTCTATGCTGCTTCATTAAGATTGTTTACTGAAAGTAAATTTTCCTTCTTAAAAATTGCATTAACTTGTTTGGTATCCTCACAGTGTGTTTGCCTTATGTTGCAGTGTGTTCATCTCAGTGATTATACTGTTTCACTAAAATGAACAATCTAGTTAAAGTTATATTCGCTGACAGAAGTATTTGTTATTTAAACAAAACATTTGATGCTGCATAATTGGGGTGGGAGGAAGGATAATACTGTGAATATAAAATATATGTTAAAGAATCTGACTAATACTACAGTTGATGCAGCAGTGATTGCTATAATTAAATTTTCCAAATATTATCTGTTGCACAGCATAACTTTCCAAAACCTATACCTTCCAAAACCTATAAATTCACCACTTAGCTTCAGTGAAAAGGTGATATTTTCTCTTTGAAATAGCATTGTTAATTTATGAGTCAGTACTACAAAAAAAAAAGAACTCAAGAGGGATGTAGACAGCTTTGATTTCATTGTTGGAAGGGAATGGTAAGGTGTTCATTGTTCCAACTTTATAAAACCAGAAGATTTAGACCTTTAAACTTCTTGGTGTGAAAGGGGCTCATTTGCACTGGGATCCTTAGGAAAATTCAGTGAAATGAATTTTGTCATCCTGATTGGGTCTATCTTTATTTGGTTTTGCAATTAATTCAAATGAGAACTACATCAGTTTTAAGACGAGCTTAACTAATCAGTTAAGCAGTTCAACTAATCTACTTTATAATTTGTTTTAAATGTATTTTCTGAATACCATCATGTAAACAAAGTCCCAGTCATTTAACTACTTGTTTCTTCCGCAGGGTATCTGGCAGTTGTTTATGCTATATCATTTGCCTTTGTAGATGCACAGCGGATGCGATTGCAGCACGTGGTGCTTAGCTGAGGGATCCTGAGACTGGCTAGCCAGGCTATGTAGCTGAGTAGCACAAGCTGTATGTAGGCTGTGTTCACTTAATTGAAATCCATCAGATTAAACTACCTAAAATACCTTTATATGTGCTGGATTAAGCCCTCAAACTGCAGTATGTTATCAATATGTTTTGCATCTGCTCTTCTTTCTGTCTTGTTTGCCAGTTGCTTTCAGCCTTCCCATTTATTTGCTTTCCGCAATTAGCTATCATAGGTTTGTAACAGCAGAAACCATCATCTCCCTAGCTGCAGGACTCGCCGCAGATATTCGGGCTCAACCAAAGTTTCTCTCTGTTCCCTTGGAAATCCAGACCAAAGTAAAGCTCCGGTTCCCTGTAAGTGAACACTTACATTGTGCCTGTTCTTTTCCTGTCTCTTCTGCAAAAATGTGAAAATCTTACGTGTAAGAATTCAAAAAAATTTTCAGAAGGGACCATCCCTTGCCTAAACATTTTATAAAACACAAAATTGATACTGAAAACCTCACTATTCATTTTTTTGCACGCTGACGTGACAGTCCATCTCTTCCTGTTATTTTCTTCCTTACTCTTGACCTGGTTGTAGTGACTGACAGGAAGTTTCACCTCCTGTTCTGTGTTCTCGAACTTCCTTATTAGCCTCTTGAGAGTGCCTGCACCTAGCACATTCGGAAGGATTAAATAAACTCATCTTTATCCACACTTTTCTTGCATCATTCAAATAATTCTAATAGGTGGAATACTCATTTCTCTCTATGATGTATTATTCAGGTACTGCGAAATGTTACCCAGTATTTTTCACAAAATTTATGAATGAACATTCATTTTCTCCATAGAATTCCTGGTATTTCTCTTTGTTTGTGTTTTGTACTGAACTGCATGTTTTTCATTCCACCTAGTGTCTGTTTTTAATGAGTTAGTGCATTTTATTACCAAGGTATTGCAAAATGTGATCTGGCAAAATTCCTTGGGTTTAGTGATGCATTCTAGTTTGATTTTTGAAATTTTTACTGTAAGCTGTAGGAGCTTACAATAACATGGCAGTTGAATTAGCTGGGCAGAAAGGGGAAAGACGTATTTTGTTCTTCTTCAGTCAAAACATTTCAATTACATTTATTTGAAATGTTATGCTTCCTATTTTATAGTTATATAAAAGTGCTTTAGGATAAGGAATGAGTTCATGCCTTCTCTCTTGTAAGGGTATAACAGTAATCGATAATCTTGTCTAGGGCTTACAGGGAGAGATTTAGAGTGATTAATATTTATGGCTAATACTTTAAACACTGAATTGCTTTGTATATAGCAAATTCTATTTTAATGCAAACATTTTGCAGGGTTTAAAGAATCTGATAACATTAATCTAATCAAGATGAAACTTTAGTACAGCAGAGACAATAAATATATTTTGCTCTTGGATTTCAACCGTAACCAAAGTGTGTATAGCTACATTTACACTAGCAAATTAAATAGTGCCAATGCCAGTTAGGCTCTGCGGCCAGCTGTTATGGTCTAGCCACATCCTTAGCATTAAACTCCCCTATCCTCTGCAACAGGATGGCTTCATAAAAAATGCATCTTGGAAATGCATCCTGGCCCAAGTTAATTCCCAGGCCGTGCTTGCAAATTGCTTGGGAGAGTGCTAGTTGAAGTGGTCCAGAGCCTTACCTGCACAGTTCTCACAATTTTAACACTAGAGATGACCAAGTGCAGTGCTCTGTTTGTTTCCTGGCCCTGTTTACTTATATATAGGTAGTCCATGTGCCCTAGTCTGCTCAGAGGTTTGCAACTAGTAATTTCAAAAGGCTTGCCAAGGCAGAAGCAAGGCGAAACCCAGAGCAGTGCTCTACCCTCCTGCTGCAGCGCACAGGAATGTGAACCTGGGTTTTGCCGATCTATACAGGCACGCAGTCCAAATCGCAGTGTGGCCATTACAGTACAGTTATTTTGAATCAAATGAGCTGGAACCCATCAACACGAATCTTTGAAACAGAAAACAGTCCTGCCTCGTATATAATATCCTCTATATTTATATATATCCTCTCTATATATACTTTATCTGGCTTAATATTGAAATTTACTACTTTACAGTTCTTATATAATTTCCTTTGGGACATTACTCCCCAGTATAATATAGCTCACTAAATTTTGGCAATTTTTAGCTTCCTTGTATGCATCTGTATGAGCTAATTTGAATTGCGCCAAAACAGAATTAATAAAATTACACAGAAGTCAATTGCTTGACAAGTCTAGAACACAGTCTTTTCTCCTGATGTTTGTCCTATGCGCAGTGTTTTATTTTAATAATTTTAATATTTAGTGATTTTTATTTTTAATGGGATAAAGGGATAGAAATTGCAGTTACAAAGAAAAGGAAACTGGTCTGATTAGCTGTGTACTCTCACTTTAAAACAAGTAAGAGTTCATAGTAATTAGCTTGTTGTTTTAGAATTGCTAATGATAGAGCCTAAGACAAAGAGCTAAAAAAACCCTCTCTATTTAAAAGAGGAAAATTGCCCAATACTTTTTTTACCAGTATATATATTTTTTTCTGGCTTACATTTTCCAGAAATACAGAGAAATCTCAGTTATAAGGAACCATTTTATAAAAAATGGAAAGATATTTATAGTCCCTAATAAATTATTTTTGCTGCTTAGTGCTTGATTTACAGTATTTGTTTTCAAACATGCTGTACTAAATTTTGCTTGGAGACACTAGCACATTGATTACCTTTAGTTTTCAGGTCAATGGGGACTGTGTTCTGCTTACAAAGAAGTAAGACATTACAGTAAAGGATTTTTAGAAGGAGTTCATTTAAAATACACAGAGTTATTTGTATACATACAGGTCATCTGACAATGACAACAAAAATTTTCCTTTTAGTATGAAATAAAAAGTATTGATTGTCTCTGAAAGCTGTCATTTAGCATCTTACATCAGAGTGCTTTAAAACCTTCACATGAAAATAAAGAGAAACTGACAGCATTAAATTTTTCGTTAATTTTCTTTAATGACATATATTTTTCTCCAGAATATACAGTATGCTCAGATTATGCAAATTAAGAGTAATTATGATATTGAAAGGAGAGTTTTTTCATTTTTCTTTAAGACCTGCCGTAAATCCCCTGCTATAAACATCCCTGAATTAATCACTTTCTTTTTGACTCATTGCTCATCTTCTCCATCTCCTAAAATTTTGTATAAAACAATCTGTTTGCACTTATATTAAGTTCTTCATCACATTGCAACTACATTTCAAAAATAATCATTAAGGAGTTTGCCAGCTACCTGAGGCCTAGAGCTTATAATTGCTTCAAAAGCTTATAATGATAATATAAATACAAAAATTCATATTTTACAAATAAATCTTAATGTCTGCATCCACTAATAAACACATTATCTCTTCTTTACCCTGTCATGGTGTATTCTTGAGAAGCGCTTGATGCTTCTCAATGAAAAAGTAAAAATAAGGAATTGTCATTAGCGTTACTACTTTAAAACGGTTATTTTAGAAATGTATGGTATATTTATTTAAGACTATGAGTGTTGAACGACAATTCTGAGGCAGAGTAACATCCAAATGTTCTCCATTTAATGTTCATCAAAATGGGGTCATTCCTGGACAAAAAAGTGAATGGGATTAGCTCTATAGCCTAATTATTTGTGTTACTGTCTGAAAAAAACATAAAATCTGTGAAGAAATAAAAATTATCCATTGACAGCTCCAACTGAACAGCAGAAGGACACATGCAGTCGTAGATGGATGTAATTCATTTTTCAGGAATGATAATTTATTTAAATGAAGAATCTAATTTAATTTAAATGAAGAATTTAATTTAACTGCTGTGAAATACTCAGTTTGTGTCTGAACAAAATTTTGTGGATACAACTCCAAAGGACTTTCAAAAATCATGTGATCTCCTCAGAGATTAATACTTGGATCAAAGCATACTCCAAATATGTATTTTTCACCATATATATTTAAGGCTATTATGTCTGCAATGAAATAAAAGAGTTGAGTATATATCCTAAAGTAAGAAAGGAGCGTATTGTGTCACATCTCAAATTAAAATGTTGCATAAATACATAATTACTTTTGCAAAATGCATAATTACTTTTGCATTACAACAGAATATGAACTGAATGTTTTTACTTCTAATAATTTTTGCATCATAATGTTTTTGAGACAGTATGCCTGATGAAAACAGTGTGATTTAAGTAAAAAGCAGTTAAGTAAAAATGCATTTTACATTGAATTTCATCTGCCATTTTATCGCCTAATATCATGACATGTCGTTCTTTATAGCCAGTCCTTCCTTCAGAGCCCTGACTTACCTTAGGATCATCCACAAAGTTTGTCTTTTCACTACTCACTGTTTTTTCCAGCATGGGCCTCAGACTGGATCCCTGCAGGACTTGACTAGTGACTTCCTCCCAGTGTGAATGTTCACCCTTTAATCCTTTGCTTCATATCTTTTAATCAATTTTTTAATCACGAGAGGGCCTTTCTTCTAAACCCGTATCAGGCTGGTTTTCCTTAAGAGCCTTTGATAAAAGCCCCTGTGAACTATCTTTTGGAAATTGGGTGTTTGACAACTTTTGCATGTTTGTTTGTTCTTTGGAGAACACTGATAGGTTCGTGAGGTTTGATTTCCCTTTACAACAGCCATGCTTGCTCTTTACCTCTTTTCTATATTTGTCTTTTTGTTCACTAATTTTATTATTTATTCTAGTTTTCAGTAATCTGATTGGAAATTTTTAAATGATTTATGTGACACTGGCTTCCCCAAGCCACCCATCACAGTTATCAATCTCCATTATGAACCCAGATGGAAAAAAAAAAATTTTTATTTTTGTGCTGTGACCTCATCTTCTTTGAACAGTCCTTTTATAGCCCTTGTTTTCCTTATTTGAACACAACTTCAGCTTTTAAAGGATGCTTTTCTTAATTCTAATAATGTCCCTATCCTGCTATTTAATGAAGATACCATATTTGCTGCACTTTTTCAAGTCTTTTTAGATAGATGGCATGCGTATTTGTCTTTCTTTACTATGAAATCTTTAAATGCCTTTCATGTAATCTGCAGAAGTATTGCTCTTTTAACTGTACCTCACAGCATCTTTTCAATTAGCAACCTCATTTTCATAAAGTTCCTTTAAAAAAAAAAAGAAGCACAATAGTAGCTTTTTTTGTTCTTGTATAGCAAATCTGTCATGGCCACTGTTGCAGAGCAGCTTCTTAAATATTACACCTCAAAAGAGAAACTGAGTATTTCAAGACCAGACCTGCTGCTTCCTCTGCTGTGGATTCCCTGTTATAGCTGGTCCATGGGGGAGTCAGTGAGTTTGTTATACTCTGATGCAGATTGTTCCAGGAGGGTAATTGAATGTCCTGCGCATGTAATCTTTTGATTTTTAAGCATATTGCAGCATTTTAGAATCTGGTCAGGTGGTTCATAATTCAGATTTAATAGTAATTTATTTTTCTCTTTAGTCCCAGACTCTCAATCTGTCTGCTTGGATTTTTCTTTTCCCTGTTGAGTGAGTTAGCTTCTTAATCAGATTTTACTTCCTTTAACATCCAGCACCATTCCTCCTTGAGCAAAGATATCCAGGTATCTCATTGTCCCGCCATCTGGCCTCCTTCAACTATATTTCCAGCATCCCATTTAACTACAGCTTCCAGTCTTATCTTATTTAATTTCTAACATCTATGTAGTGTGCATGTGTAGCAGGATTTTGATTTTCTTCCCTGAACCTTGTTTAAATGACACTTTCCTTATTCTTATTTCTTTTTCGTTACCACTATCTTCAGTTTTATCCTGTATTTGAGAATGAGAGTTCCTGTAGCTTTTTCCCTAATAGATACATCATCCAAAACAATCTGCTTTTCTGCACCGCTGGCTTTTTTCCACTTTTCAGATTAAAAACTTCCAAATGATATTCTTGATTTTAAATGCCAGCAGCTGGATCCCTTATACCTCAAATGAAGTACATTTTTATACTCTTTTCATACAGCCCTTCTCTATCCTAGAAGTGTTCCCAGTTCTAGATAAATCTTAATTCTTCTTCCTAACACCATTATTTCAGCCAATCATTGAAACTTTACTTCTCTGTATCTCTTTCCCTCTGATTCTGCACATGGTGTAATGAGAATATTGCAAAGAATGCTACTGCGAAGGTCCCGATTTTCAACTCCCAAACTACCTACATTTTGCCCCAGTAATTCCCTTCAGCCTTCCCCAGTTGTTGTTACGCACAAGAACTGCAAATTGCTGGCTCTAGCATTTCTTTGGAGTCTGAGCAGATTTCTTGTGAGGTCCCCAAGTCGCATATTCTCCTCTCCAGGAGGAGATTCCCCCCATCGGTCCTTATATCATGGTAGCTGGGACTTGGCACGTAATCACTTCATGGGTTCCACCTAGCCTGTTATGACAGCGTGAGAGGACGCAGTTGGCTAGCTCTTTCCCTGTACAACTGGTCCTCTTTCCACTGGAGCCTATGGACAGGCCTCCAAGATAATCACATTTCAGTTCTATTTTTCATACTTCCATGATTTGGAAACAGGATTTTCATGGAATGAATATCTTCTAAATTTGTTATTCTTATTTTTTCTGCCATTCCATTTTTCTTCTGGTAGTACTTTTTCTGTATTCATGGTAGATAGGCTGTACTGACTCAGAAACTTTCATATGATAAATATTCTGTAATATTTCTTAGAAAATATTAAATTTCTAGGTTCATGGGGCTTGGCTGGTGTGAAACTAGAATTCATAAGTTGAAAGCCTTTCTGGGATTTGGGCATCCATGTTTGCTAGCGTGTTTGGAGTTCGTTGGTTTTGTATTTGCTGAAGATTAACGAGCCAGTTATTCTCTTTATTCTTGTAAGTGGAAACCGAAGAACGCCAAACCAATATGCACAGCTCATACTGCACCTCTACAACCATCTGACAAATCCGAGCCTGGAAATTATACTTCTAAAATATACTCAGAGATATCCAGTTGCTGATGTAAGACCATATATACACAAACCACAGGATGTTATGTTTCATAAGAAAAGACATGGCAAAGAAGAAAGTTGTCATCTGAGGCAAATGTCTATGAATTTCGATGCTTTAAGTGGAACTTAAAGTTATGCTGTGCCTTTTAAATAAAATAATCTGTTTTTTAAGACAGTTTTTCATCTGAATCTAATCATGAAAACATATACAGTTTCAACTGTAGTTTTGTGGATGGTGCCTAAATATAGGAGTACATTTGTTAGAGAGTAGAGACTTTTCATAGGGGAAGGAATATATCTAAAATTACATGAATCATTGTTTGTCTACTGACTTCAGCGTTGTTGCAGATTGAAGTGTACTGGTCTGTTCTTATCTTGGTGCACTGCTTTTTACAGACATATTCAGTATTAAGGGGAATAGGATTATTTGTAAATCAATTTGCATTGTGAAAACATTTCCAGAAACTTACAAATGTGGAAAAAATCCTTATTTTTTATCTTTGAGAATGTATCATTTTGTTTCCTGTACTTTGCTGAGATTTAAGACAGATATGATCTGTGTTAAATTAAAAACTTCAAAGGGCTTCTGAGATTTCCACAGAATATAATGTTCCATGTATAGTTACATTTACATTTTTCCCCAGTTTGTGTTGAAGCTTAATTTTGCTTATTGTTTCAAATATTTTTTTTTTTGTCATGGCAGTTTCTTTTGAGTTCATTTCAGTGGCTTCAGACTTATATTTGCAGACTGGCAAATATAAGGGATCACTYAGGGAATAAATGCTTGAGAGTTGGAGATCAAAACATTTCATTATTTAAACCTCTACAGGAATTTGTATGCAGTGATTTCCTGAGGGAACAGAAAAGAGCATTTTAAACCTCAGATTCTCAAAAGGACTAGAAGTTTCCCTTCTGACCATTGCAGCATCTAGGCATTGAACACCTAGCTCCAGATCTAGAATTTATGAGCTTCATAAATCTGTGTGAGATACCTAAGTTCATGCAATTAATGAAATGAATGAGGCAAAAATGTGAAAGTGAGTTTCAAAGACCAAACCAAACCCTCTTCCTAGATACCAAGTCAGTCCCTTTGGTAGGGCTGTGCCACTTGACCTTTCCAGAAGAACTCTCCTGTCACCCTTGAACACCTGGAGCTGGGGACATACTAGCTTGACAACATGAATGGAGAATATTCACTGCTGTTTTTTCCATTGGCTTATATGCATTGGCTTAATGCACATATTGCAAACCCATTCATGCTTCTTGCATTTCGTAGATGTTTTGAAACAGGGTAATTACAATGAAGTAAATATTAAGGTAAAACTGGTTGGTTATTAAAGATACCTGAGGCATTCCTTAACCTTTTGTTAGAGGAAAATTCAGTATTACTTATCTAATATTCTTTTAAGTGAGAATCAGATCTTAGCCTGGGGTACGGGCAGAAGAAAAAAAGGTGCAAGTGGAAAAATTAGCAGATCGCTGAATATTTTATCAGGTAGAAGCATCCTAGCCACAGTTTTGTTTGCTCTGGAGTTGTATTGCAATGGCAAGACGTCCTTCCTGGTTACTCTTGGCTATTACAGCCTACATTGTTCAAAGCCACTCTGGCCATTCATCTCATGCTGGGCAACTCATTTGTCACATGCAGTATATCTTCTTTTTTCAAGGTGTTGGCCTGAAAGTACTTTTTTCTCTGTCTTATCTTAACAATGTCTGAAGCACAATTATGTTACTTCTAAAGGTACACCATCAGCAAAACATTACAAATCATTCTCAATTTTTTATTTTAGCACTTTATATATATATTTTAGCAATTTATATTATTATAAAACCCAATAATTTGTATTTTTTTGATCAGACTGGGCAGTTATTCCAAATAGCAATCAGTGAATAATACAAGCAATCAGCTTGGCAAATTAAAAACATTGACAAATATTGTCAATGAAAAAGTCATATTCCTTGTATGCATATTTAACATTAACACAGTGATTGATTCTTCATAGTTAGCAAATCAGTTATGTTTATATCAAATTACAGAGTTCCTATTTATGTATGTATATATGTGTTAAACTTCCTGTTTTTACATTCAGCGGTATTAATATTGAACACAATGCAAATTCAAGTGTCAGCTGCATTGGTTACTACTATTACAAGTAGCCATGTGTGCTACGGAGAAGGTTCTGCAGACCCTCATTTTTATATGCTATAGAGGAAATCACGGCAGTTTCAGTGGGCAGGATGGAGTGTATCTTTCCTTGCCCAATATATTTGCTATGTAAGCCAGTGTAAAACTCTCTGTGCAAGATATTGAGTTAATGATGATTATTTTCCTTCTGTAAACTCATCACGGTTAGCAAAGAAACTAAGAAAAAGAGGCTATTCACAATTAGTATGCAGTCTGCTCTTGGAACAAACTGATACGGTATGTTTGTGGCTTATGGCAATTTAGCTCATAAACTGTAGCAATATATTCAACAGTATTTATTCTATGTTGTCTCGGTTTTTATTCTGTTCTACCACATGTGATCTAATGGACGGCTAGAGGACAACTTCCTGTGGTCTTACATTTGTACAGTTTACACTTCAAATGTAGTTGAACTCTTACTGTTTTTGGTACTGTTCCTGAATCAGACAAATGACATATCTGAACACAACGGGAATGGAATTCAGCACCAATTCAGCTCTTTGAGTCAACACAGTATTCCTTTTGTGTTTTTGCTTTGTTGGTATTAGTTTGGAATGCTTTGCTCCTGTTAACAAATTTTATTGAATTACCATTTCATATCAGTCAAATATTCATGAAAAAAATCTTGAAAAATAATCTCTTTTCTTCTCTAAGCATAGAAAAAGTAGAAGAAAGTAATGAGCTCTGAGTAATAAAGGTTGTATTTTCATGCCTTTGTCCTCAGTAATAAAGAACAGGAAAAACAGTATAGAAAATACAGGGGAAAAAAAAGCAAAACAGAATTTTGAAAAGTGTTTTTGAATGCTTTCCCAAGCTGGTATAATTTCCATAGAGCTTGTGAGTGAGTTTGCATGTGTCAATCAATTTAAAGTAATGCTTTGCTTTGATTATGAACATGACTTGAAAATAAAATGAATGTTTGCATAGTGCTTTGTATATGCAAATTGTTATATAAATGCTACTGTAAGTATAATTAGTTTAATAAATGAAAGGCAAAATCGGGTTGATGAATACAGTTTTTATTTAGATTAACATTAACCATTTGTCCTTTAATACAATGCTTTCTACAAAATTAGATACTATAAGCATGTGTCTTAAAGCAGGTCATTAATATATTGGGTCCAAATTATCTGTTGTCATAATTTCCTTGAAAAGAAATTTGATTGTTTTGCTACATTTGAGCTGATCCAGTATCACTAACCTATGTAAGAAAGATATATTCACTTTATGGTTGAGTATTCAACCTTAACTTACCCTATTTCCTGATGGCTTTGGATTTAACTTTGCAAATATATCATCTGGGAAAGAGAAACCTTTCACCTAATATGAAATCATATTCAGCTCAGTAAAAGTAAGATGATGCACTTGTCAGTCCCACTGTGTTACAGCTCCTTTAGATCTTCCTTTTAAATTCTAAGCTCTTTAAGTTAGAAAAAAGTTGGTAGGTTGCTGCCAGTTAGCAAAGAACAGATGGTGTTTATTACTGTGACCAGTAAATTGTGTATCTGTGGATGTAATAAGCCCAATTAGCCAAATGTTGATTGTGCTTTTAAGCACTGTAGTCTCAATACCTCTTTCCATACCTGTGCATATGTTCAAAATAAACTTATTTAATTGTTCACTTTGAAAAAGCTTAATGGTGCACGTCTGCAGTCTGAATTTTTAGGATTCCTAGAAATATCTTTTTAGATGAAGTGTGGTTTAAATGAACCAGTCTTAGATACACATAGTTACAACAATTCTTCATTACTTATTGTATTTTATTTATTTCTAAATAGTAGACACTGGCTACATCAGGTTTGGCCAGCATAAGTGATAGAAGACAGATGTTGTGGTTTTGCCCTAAAGAGGCCCCTTGCCTTTGATTCAATAGGATATGAATTAGTATATATATATTCTGACTTTCCTTTGAGGAGAAGAGCAAAGTCATTTTTAGCTCAGCAGGCTCTACGGCTTTTAAAGATTCTGCTGTTCTTGAACAGCTGTCCCTTAAAGAGCAGTCAACCCTCAAGGAACTTCCTGACTCTTTATAGACGTGAGCTGGGGTCAGTCCTAACCCCAGACCAGTGAATAGTTTGCCAGCAGCTTTAACCATCCCAATGTGGGCAAAAAACCCTTCGAGCCATTCACACCTGTCGTCAAGCTCCCTCACTGCCCCAGCTCCACTGGCCAAGTAGAGATAAGCTTAGGAAAAAAGAAAAAGCATCAAGAAATGTGTGTGGTTTATTCCATTCTTGAAATACAGCCAGAACAGGGTCAAATATGTAATTGTTTAAAGTTACAGAAAAATTATAAGAAGGGCTAAAGCCAAAGATAAATGGCAATATTAGGATCCTCTTTCCCACCTTGAAGGTGAAAAGCAGGCTACTGCATAATCCTCTTGTCAATAGAACCTGATCTTTCTGCACTTATCTTGACTAATATCCACTTTCATAAGCAAGCCCAGTGATTTTAATGGCAATTTCTACAATCACTCTCCAACCATCCAAATAAGCAGTTGTAGCTAATACATACTACAAAGTCCACAAAGTTTTTTGAGTGTACTTGACAACTTTTCAGGCAAAAGATCAGGGCTTCCTATGTTTATGCACAGTGCCTAGTACAATGATTCTTTCTGGATATCTTTGCGATTAAAATAATAGTAAGTGGCTGCACTGAGACATTCAGCACTTAGTCATAAGCCCCTTAAACTTGTTAACTGCAGATTTAATAAAGATCCAAAACTGTAATTGGGTTCCTGGCCTCTTTTCGTTTACCTCATGTCAGACTTAAAAACAGCATCACTCGGAATAAAATGTTTAGGTGTTTGACAGATTAGCAGATTACAATCAATCACACTGCTAATGCATGTATTGGAAAAATAGCTATTCAAATTTTCTTCATTTAAGAAAGTTGTTACATTTAACTAAATAAAGATATATCAGACGCCAAACAATTAGTTTTTAACCGTAAAATTTATTTTAGTGCTAAGGCTCATTTAAATTCCTTTATTTAAATGCCACAACTTGTTACCAAACTCTGACAGAAAATTGCTAAAAATGAAAAGTGAGAGAATATTTTTATCTCCGTATGGACTTGTACTCTGGAAGATGTTTGTCTAGAGTCACTGACCATCTGTTTCATGGAGTTATGCCAAAAATATATTTTCACTGAAGGTTTAGATGCTTACTATGAGCTAGTAAATAGTCAGACAAATATTGCACCATCTTCTTCAAGCACACCATAAATATGAACTCCCAGCATTTTTCAGTATAAAAAATGTGTAATAAACGTGTTTATTTCTTAGGTAAATCTTTTAAAGACACTGTGGCTTTAATGATTCTAACTTTGTTACTCAGGCTTAATTTATTCTTGAAGTAATTCTGCTGATATAGTGGAATAACACCAGAAATGAAATTGGCCCTGGTTTTCAAGAAGCTGTATTTTTCCTTGGAGCATTTCATTTTGAGTCCATTTTTTCTCCCTGTGGCCTAGTATCAGATTACTGCTCAAAGCAGAATGAAGAGATCAGCTAGAGTGAGCTCTGCAGGAGAGGGCAGCCTTCTCCTTCGCTGGTGGAGCCACAGCAGTGCAGCGACTGACGGGAGCTTTAGCACACCTCCTTTGGATTAGGTCTCCAGAGCACCTCTAAAGGAGCACCATCATTTTCTCCTCCTCCTGTTTCCTGGCTCCTAACATGCCCGAGTAAAATGGAGCCCCACCAGATTTCTTGTAAGCTCTTCTACAGGGACAGCAAACATTACAGTGCTGTAATAAAAAATAATATTACATCCTCATCTGGAAAGCTAAGTTCCTTTTGGAAAGCTAATACCTGAAACCGAAGAGGTACTGAGGAAAGCGACTACACACAGAGGGACAAACTTGTACACTGCAAATCTGCTCAGCTTTACATGCTCATAAAGTGTCGAGGGAAATAAAATTGGCCTTCATAATCTTCCAGTACTACTTTTACATCCAGGGAGGTCCCCTGTGCTTATCAAAACGTGAGATATTCATAAAATATATGCTATTCTTAAATGATTGAACTACCAGTAGTCCTAGAATAGGGCCAGAAGAAAACTAATTTAAGCGGGTCTTAATCAGTAACGTTTTTTTGCTCAGGAGTGAATAATGTCTTTGTCTCCTCCCCTTTTCTTTAGCATAGGACTGAATTTAGATAGGAAGAAATAATAAGGTTTTTTGGATTTCATGAATAGGGAAAGGTTTTTGTGAGGATAAGTAGCTCTGAATGTGGAAAGACTCTCCTTCCCCCACAAAGGAGCTGACAGCAGTGGTGAATAGAACATACTGCAGAATAACAATCCTATTGCGTGTAGCCCAAGCCATTACTATTTCTATTTTTACTGTTTCTAGGATTACAAGAAATGAATCTGGCATCCCAGGTCAGGGCGTTGTGTTGCTTTATCTTACAGCATTGAAAACATTTGTCTGTCTCTTTCCTTATTTATCTAGGTTTATATCTCCATCACATTTTGTTACTTTTCCAAGCACTGATGTGTATATAAAACAGAAATAGTCACAGAAACATAAGCTCTGTTCTGAATGACAGACATATTCCTTGTTTCTGCTTGAAAAACCCAATTAAAATTCTGTTAAAAAAATATGAACTATTATAGTTTTAGTAGGCATGTATTTGGCCTATATCAAGTACGGAAACAAATATTCTTCTAAATGTAAATATTCATTTTCTGTCAATCATTGTATTTAGTTTGAAGCTTGAATTTTAATGCTGAAAACTGTATGTTATATTTCTTATAGCTATGGCATGCTATCCTGAGGCAGTCAAAATCCTTAATAGTATTAAATAGAGGTTTTTAACTTGAAAGAACTGCAGGGTAGATTTTTATGTTTCAACAGAAGATAACATCGAATGATATGGGCATTTGCTTAACCCATTACCAGTTTTCTTGCCCCAGTATGCAGCAAGGGGGAGGAAGACATGTATGGTTTTATGGAGTGCACTTTAWTTCATAGTGCTTGTGGATGGCAGAGTAGCTTTCTGTGTGCTTCTTACGGTGCAGCATCTCTAAAGAGACTAGATAGTGTACCCAGAAAGTGCAAATATTCTCAGTCAGGAGGTGTCTTTTTGGTGCTTGTTTTGGGGAGACTACCATTCGGGGAGACACCTGACATCGCCAAACCAGACTTTGCATTCTGGGACCCAACTCTTGGGAAGTTCACAATATATCTTAGCACATATATACTGAGTAGCTATGACAGCCCACCTGTATAATGATTCTCACAGAATAACTGAGCGTTGTATATTTGGCAGGTTATTCAAAGGCAAGCTTATTATCAGGTAATAAGAAAGGAAGTCCAGTGTTTACAATTAAAGTAAGAATTCAGTGTTTGACTACAAAGTCAGGGTGTTACAAAAAATGATGTAGTGATGAAACTCATCACTCACATCTGCCTAGCCCCAATCACAGCTGTCAGTGCAGGATTCAGAGCTGAGGCCACGTCTGAACAAACGTCCCCTGCCAGAACAGGCTTGCAACAACTGACTCGGGATATATCTCAGTCTGCCAGCTAACCTTCTGGATAAAAAACAAAATTTTTCATCATAATACTCTATTTAGACAGAAAAATCTTAAGTTTGATTGAATCTCTGAAGTGCGACTGGGGCTTCACACCTTCTTTCTTTTTGTTGGTTAATTTTAATGAAACTTGTATTTTCTAGTCTGCTGTGTGAAGAAATTGTCCCTTATCATTAAAAGTTCACTGAATTAGTTATTATACATATATAGCTAGTATACTGGTCAATAAGATAGTGAGTATATAAATATGCTAGTATTAGCAACAGACTCTTTACAATTCAAATTCACTATCTTCCCCCCTCTTCCTTTTATACAATACAGACATGATAGAGGAGCTTTGTCTTTTTACTTTGGACGCCTGCTTTAGAGTTCAAACTCCCACTGTGATCATGTCCGAGATAATTTGCCTTAATATGTCCTATCCTGAAGAAACTTTTCCTTGAGTTTGCAACATCATACAAGTCAGATATGATGGAAATATCAATTTATTTATGTGTGTCTATATTTAAAGCAATTCTATGATAATTTTGCTGATATTATGACTTCTGAAAACAATATATAATATGTCCAAAATAAAGAGGGTAAGTTCAAGTATGGCAGTGCAAACAATACACATGGTGATCTTCTTGAGGTGTTGTAGACACTTAAATCTGCCACAACATTTTATGTAGAATACAGGATATATTTTAAGAACTAATATTGTGCCCATTTTATTTACAGCACAAATTATAATTAATCTCTGTCATTTTGTAGAAACCATACATGATGCATTAGCAAAATAAATGCTGACATTGGGGTGGATTGCCTGCACTGTGTTCCAGCTCAACAGCACCTTGTTGGTTTGGAGGATTCTTTTCTCCATGTCTTAACCTGAAGCAAGTGAGGTGTGTTGAGGTCCAGCATATTCTCTTATGGAGGGGTTTGGGAGGATCTTACAAGCAAGTCTGTGATTATGGATGTGTTCGTGCATGGAGCATGACACTAAGCTTTTCAGTAAAATAGGCAGTTTGTTGGTAAGAAATTTCATGTAAATAGTTCTTATGACATCTCCATTTTCTGGGTAGTTCTTTAGTATCTAATCTATAGTTTTAAATACTGAGTCATAGCATATACTCAAGAATAAATTCTGACACTGCCAGTCACTTTCTTCTTCAGCATACAGTGTTTAAACACAAAGCTTTGCAGAGAGATGGGCGCAGCACAGTTTGGAGGAAGAGAATAATTTCTTTGTGACCAAGAGCATGATACTACTTTTGGTTATTTCCATTTGAAGATAACATAAGTTTTGAGAAAAAAACTTTGATGGAGACTGACAAGCCAGAGTGTTGACTTTGGGCGCCTCACAGTCTGATTGCTTGTTGGAGGTGGAGTGAAAAAGTAATCAAGATGCAGATAAACCTGGTGAAACTGTGCGTATATATTTGCTGAGGAAGAGGTGGAGGGAGACTGTGATTGTGCATACTCAAAAGATCTACTGAAATACACTTCTCTGTCAGATTTTATTCTGCAAAGGAGAGAGTTTATTGCACAGCTGTTGACGTATGAACCATCATGTGTATGAGTAAAACATCGCCTGCTATCACCTGATCATTTTCCCCTGAAGACCTGCAGCTGTCTTCCCCAGACAAATGATAAAAAAATCTAAGAAAATAATGTACAAAATCTTTGCCATAAAATGGAAAGGGTTTCTACAAACACACAGAGTGCCTAGCTTGCACTCATAAATATGATTGAAAAGGTAAGCCACCTATAAACACATCTAGTAACACAACAATAACCGTATATCCCACTTTGCAAGTATAAGTCTGTTCTGGCCCCAGCAACGAAAGCTTTCTGTTCATACTCTCTCTTCTGTACGTCATCATTTTTCAACTATTTAAACTCCTAATGTGACCCAGCATTATCCCAGAGACTTAGAACTACTAATATTTGGAGAAAATTTGTGCACATGGTGTAAGTGGTTCAGGTCTAAGGTTGCAAGACATGGTCTGTAGTTACAGTGGCTGTACCAGTAACGCATGGTTGCGGGCAAGGGTAGTCATATGTGCTGTCAAACTAGGTAAGCATTTGCATTTTCCTTCTCTGTTTGTATGTGGTTTGGGGGCAGAACAGCCATACCTGTTTTGAACTGAAGATTTCTAGTATTAAAATTTGTTATGTTCAGGTTCTTGTCCAGCATATTTTAATAAATAAATAAATAAGCACAGGAATAAAGTTCTGTTTCACATTTCTTTACGATTATTGCTGAAGTAAAACTTTCTGTTACTTGTGTGCTGTTTTTACCCAAGTGTAAACATAAAGCATTTAATCTTGCATGAATTATTGATTGAAAGATACTGTACCAATATTTTCAGCCTTGTGGGAGTTTTGTAAAAGCAGACTGATGCTAAGGATAGCCAGGAGCACTGTAACTTAGTGATGCTTGGAGACCCGGTGGAATGGCAGAATTTCTGACAAAACGCACTGGCTTTTCTGGCACTTTCAGCAAAAGCCAATTAATAGTTATTCAGTTATTCAATGGTGAGTTACTGCTTGCTTCCTGATGTGTGTTTTCAGAAAGTATGGAGAAGGTGAATGAAGTGTGAATGCATGTCTGCTACCCAATCAATAGAATTAAAATCCCCAGCCACTTATTTCCTGTGAAGTGATTAAACTCCACTTTGTACATAGTTTATGCTGGCCATACCACTCCCTTGCAGCAATATTTCAAGGTAATTATTAAACAGTTTATGAAGTGTTTAAATATAAATGTTCAGCATAAATCTTCTTAGACTGTATTTTGATTGTTTTATTGTAGTCAGCCAACAAACTGGGCCCAGCTCTGGCTGGCCTTCTTGTAGCATTCTCCTCCAAACTTAGGGTACTGCTCTTTCACCAGAGGCATTTTCTTAATACTGAGAGACACTGGAAGGATACAGCCTAAACTCTGTTTGCTTCTGCTCTCACTGGTGCCGTACAAGTGGCACAAAAGATTTTCCCACTGTAACTTGTGGACGGGGTGCAGAGCCACAGTGCGACAGTGCCCGTCTGCCCACCAGAGAGACGAGGAGACGAGGCAGCTCCAGTGTTTGCTCCACTTTCTCTGCTAGGCCTCCGCCTGCAGTCAAGGGATTAAGTCCAAAGGCGAGTGTATGGTTTCAGATTAAAGTCGAAACTCAGTTCTTGCCGTTCCTTCTGCATGGTTAGGTTGGGGGGTTTGTTTGTTTTCATGTGAAATTTAACAATCTGTCTGAAGCTGACAAATTCTTCCAAGCCAAGCTGGGCCTGGAAGAAGGAGTTTCAAGACATAGTGGTGTTGCTATGATGATTCAGAGGAGGTAGGATTTATGGGACGGGTTGATAACGTCTATTAAATCAACAGATAAAGTTGGAAAAATTTGCAAGCATGCAAGCTTGAAAGAGCTCCAAAACTTGCTGTGCTTTTCTGCAGTTCTACAACTTATTACTTCCGCCTAGACATTTTGTCTTGCAGAAATCAGTTATGTTAATTTAGGTGGCAGTAGATTTGGCCTTACATGTTTATTTTTCAGGTGATTGCATATTAGAAGTGCTATGTCTCTTTTATTTTCTTTGATGGTTTAACCAATATCTGAAGGAATTTAGCAATAAATTGTAATTAAGACACAGGACTGAAAGTCAGCCTGGGTTCCAGGCTATCTCGCTTAATTCTGAGCTTGGGTGCTTTTAATATGTTTGATGCTTATTTATTTTATAATATAAATCAAATCTCACATTTGTGTCTTAGTTTCTTTCTGGCTACAGTGGGAACAAGAATATTTTCCCACTTTTTTTTTTAAGAGATTAATTTTAAAATAGGAGGTAGGGCAAAACAAAGTATGTTATGCCTTCTTGCTAGTCCTTCAGGCATCTTTTTGACAACAGCATATCCTTGATTCCTTGATTGCTATTTTTTTTTTGTCATGTTCTTTTTCCCATTTTTCCTTCTAGTGCTGCTCTGAAATAAAAACAGGGAAATGCTGAAGCAATTACACACCTCTTTCGTCAACTAAGCGAACTCTTTGCTGAAAGACAGGCCAGAGCTCTCTGTTCAGACTTGAACATAATTTAGAAACACGCTAAGCAAGCACTGATGGTTCCCAGACTGATTTCGAAGACAGCATGCTATATAGTTTTTAAAAGATTTTAGAAAGCATAGAACATGATAAATTGAAGAGACTGCTGATAACAGACTGAACAAATTGTTGTTACTTAATAGACTACCCCCTTTTTTGCTATTTGGTGTTGACGTAACGTTAACACCTAATTTATTTAGTTTTCTGTCCTCTAATTTTCATGTAGACATATCTCCTCTTTATACAAGAACCACGATATGTGGTATGCATCACGTGAACTCTCCAGTGCTTAAGAATATTAGTAACCTGTCAGTCAAAATCCAATGCTCTTCAAGATCATTTCAGAAAATAGCTTGAATTTCTATAGTAATCTATTGCTTGTGTGATTTGCTCACTTGCTGGCAAAACAGATACTTGAAGCCAATACACAAAACAACACGTATTTTAAAATCAATATGTAAAAGATCAATTCTTAAAAATCCATCTAAAGCCCTAATGTTGCAGAATATATTATTTTGCCAATAAACCTGGCTAACTCAGGAAAAGAATGTATTCATTCTCTCAGTTTTGCCTATACCTTATAATACACAAAGTTCTTGTTTAGCAGTTATTTAATAGCTTAATGTACATATATGTATATATATGTATACATGCTAACACAGTATATAATATCTGTGTTATTTTGTGAGTCAGCTTTCAGATGAGAAGGCTTGGTTTGACTAAGTGTCCCATGTTGAGCACCTTTCCTAGAATTAAAACTTTCCAAATAGTTTGCAAACAACTGCTGGGAATGTTTAGTATCTGCTACTCTTTTTGTCTGGAGCTTTCTGTGTTGTTCTGTTTAAATGGCCCTGTCCTGTGCCATTTTTATAAGTGGAAATAACTGAACGTGTTGGTCTCTTCCCACAGTTTCTCTGCCTCAGCGTTTGAATAATATAGCAGAATTTCCCTTGCTTGACTAAAGAGTGCCCAGGATGCAGTTTGCACCACTTTTTCACTTACTGCTTTTTGTCTGTCCAACTTAATAGCTGTTAATGTTCTGTTTCCCAGGGCACTATGTCCACTGTGTGTTGAACACAAAATGTCTGTAACATGATGGCCTAATGTACATGGTATTGATTTCAAAGGTTGTGCGCATCTATATTACAGTGTTTGTGGTGTGAATGTTGTCAAATTATTTAGTAATCCCTATGGTCAAAGATTCATACACAGGCTGGAATGAAATTCAGGAGGAAATTTAATCCTGCCCCCTTCCATGGGGCAGGAACAACTAGTCCTAACCCTGGTAGCCAYGAACCCTGCCTTTCCCTACCCTCTCCTGCCTCACCCCATATTCAGCAGCTCTGCAGCCACGCTCTTCAGATAAAAGGCTGCAGCAGCAAACAACAACAGCAACAAAAGGCTAGGATCCAAGCAGACAGTGGCATTAGAGGAATAAAGCTGTGGAGGAAGAGAAGTAAATGAATATGCACTTAGAGAAGCCCCTGGCCTTTTTTCTCCTACAGAGGAATTTCCTGGGTTTCATATGAACCATGAATGCTTTTACTGCCTTTAGCTCTAGGTGAGAGGATACCTCAGTTCTTCAAACTTGTATCCTGATGAATGAGGCCCAGAACTCAGTATTTTTTTTTAAGGGAAAGGAAATCTTTTTCTTTTCAGCAATTTTATAAAGATTTATTAAGTTTTAGAAAAAAATGTGTCTTTGTCTAAAATAGTTCTCTTATTTGCTTTCTAGTTCAATTTTGTTGGGAAATTGCTTGGACCAAGAGGAAACTCCTTGAAGAGGTTACAAGAAGAGACAGGCGCAAAAATGTCTATCCTGGGGAAAGGCTCCATGAGGGATAAAGCTAAGGTACTGTGTGAATTCTGATTGTAATTAATGCTGATACACTTTTACTTTAGCTGGTCTATTTAGATTACATGTGTACTTATTAATGACTCACTAAATAGATTGACTCCAAAGGCTTTTTTGATTTTTTCGGTTTGTATTATATGAATTGGTTGAATAAACTCTTTCTCTCCACTACATAAACCTTGCTTCCCATGTAATCTTAGACCACCACAGTTGCTACAATACCACTGTTATTTAAATAATTCACCTGAAAAAGAAACTAGTTTAAAGTTTGTTTGTTCTGAGAAAACTTTGTTTGCTTTGAGTAAGTTTTACTTAAAGATTACTGCAGTAATATTAATGTACATAAATAGGTTTTCTCTTCTGTTTATTGTTTCTTTAGAGATGTGAAAATTTTTAAAGAATTTAATATTTATTAGGGAAAGAGTTTTAAAAAAGACAATGAAATGGAAATTTTATTTAAATGGTACTAAAAAATGCACTACAGGTTAAAAAAAATCACTGCCTGGTTGTTGCACCTTAAGTAATTATTTATAAAGCAAGGCAGCTTCATATAAATCAGGTCCAAAGAACAAGTATTGATTGTATTGTGGCATCTTACTTTACAGTCTGTAGAACAGCAGTATTACGGTCAACACAGAAATAATGACTACTAATTTCACTGAAATGTATTTTATATTGCACTTAGTAATGTTGTGCATTACTCAGTTTTCCTTTCTGTCACCCCTGCATTCATCTCAGTAGCTAAAATAGCAAAAGAAATATAGACTAGTACCAGAATAAAGGAAAAACTAATCAAGATTTTACCATTTTTATGATTGGCATTATTTGGTAATCTTGGTAATACATATGGTAATACATAGCACCAGTCACACTTGCATTATGAGAACTCCATTTGCAGTATTCAAAAAAAATAGGCAAATTAGGCATACAGAGTGTATTTCATTTTTGCAGAGATTTGTTTGTGACATTGAACATGCAGACACTTCAATTATCTATTTAACATTATATTTTAAGTTAATATATGTTGATTACACTACAGGTTTTCCTCTTAGTTATTGACAAGTGAAATATTTTATGACTTTTGACTTACTTCCGGAATGATAAAAGATGACTCCCTGGATGAACGAGTGCGTATGTTGCTAAGTAGCAGTAATTTGCATCTGTATTAGGTCTGCCAGTTCCATTCTCAGCCATCCACTCAGATTATTATTGCCAAGAGCAGCAATTGCCCAGACAGGGAAGCGTGAAGAGCTTGTTACCAGATAAAGATGTTTAAGCACATAAATACATAGACTAAGTCCTCTGATTTTGAGATTGGTCACTCATCATTTGAATTTCATCTGATCATAAAGAACAGTGCCAATGTGCCAGTCATTACACTCAGTCATGAATATGTCAGCAGAATTAAGGGGTCTATTTCCTCTTCATAGAATATTTAGGCCTTAAGAACAATCTGAAGTTAAGTAAGAACTTCATGAAAACTCATTCATTTGAGAACGGTGTAAAAAATGAAGTTGCAATGTAAAATAGCATTAAATATGGCAGTGATGAAAGCAACTCTTGTAGAAGAGTCCACATGCGTGACTGTTATCTTAATCCAGTTTAGACACTGCTGACTGAAACAAAATCAAAATCCCTATGCAATTAGAGTGAGAGATGAGAATTAGCTGATCTGTGACTCTTACCAGTTCCAGGCGAAAGAGACTGGGCGTGGTCCTGTGATGGATAAATAGTTGCAATTAGTATTTCAGAGAGGACATTCTAGGTTGAGAACCTGGTAAAAGATAAACAAAATGCATTTGATTGTGAATGTAAATAATGGCGTAAAATTACTACATGGCAAAGCAAAATAAAACTTGCTTTGGTTAAAAGTTTTTTTTACCATAAAACAAGTCCATTAGTCTCACTTATGCAGTATTTTTTTATCAATTTAAATACAAGTTACCAGAGCCTAGAGGCTTGTTCTCGTTCTTCTGTACCATACTAGAAACAAGTTTGGGTCCATTACGTGATAAGTCTCCCTTCTGGAGGAATTTTCAAGAAAATTCTGCGTAATTTCTCTCTGTAAACTGGAATATCCTTAAAGCTGTCTGTATTATGCCATAGGCTATAACCCTTTCCAGGCAGACTATGGGCATGTGTGCTTCCCCCGCCCAGCCCAATGCTTTTGGCTGCTCAGCTAGATCAGAGCAACAGAGACACAATTTCAGTGACAGGCCTGCTGGAAAAGATTAAACACATCTATGTCTGAAATCCTTAGATGCTTTGTGTTCAAAAACAACTGAACCACTGATTTTAGTCTTTTTGTTGCCAAAATGATGGCAGGCAAATGTTTGGCTCTACAGTAAACCACTCCGGATATATTCTGTAATTTTGGGCATGTGGAGGGGCAGTTTCCAATTCTGGAAAGTAGAATCTATCAAGGGAGATTTATCTGCTTTTCAGACTTTCCTTACCCTTGAAAAAGTGATCGATGAGTAAATTCCAAAGACTGAAGAATTTGGGCTGTTCCTTTCTAGAGCCTCAGGAGACACTTGTTAAGAGTGACTTGAGCTTTCTGAGTATCGGCTATGCCTACAGTGCATGAACAGGATAGATTAATTTGAAGAGACAATGCAACTAACTTAAAATGAATATTATGAACAACTCTGGTTGTGCACTAAATATCACTGAGATTATATATTTGTCACAGAAAGCTGTGAATAGATGCTCAGATGTTGCTGCAACAGTTTTGTAGAATGTTATTGCAGATATAAGGAAAACTGCAGTGATTCTTCTAGATAAGCACTTAAATCTTTTGGCTTAAGCTTATGCTATTGGATCAATTAGTAGAAGTTCAGTTTTCTGCAACTGACACAGCCTAAAGGGAAAGATCTACAGAACTCTGGCAGGAAAAAAAAAGCTCTATCATGAGAAGTTACATTACCACTAGACGTAACAGAAGATTGATGCTGACTTGTAGATACTTCTTCCTTTTGGTTTGGTACTGAAAGCTGTACTTTTAATGTTGGCTCTAGCCAAACTTTGAAATATTCGATAGCTAAATAACTCCAGTTATTTTTAAATTACAGAGAAGGTATTGTTCAACATGATGAACATAGTTGTGATCACTGTGAATTGTGCCTGTTTTAAGAGTATAGCCAGTTTCCAGTGGGTTTTTATGATGGGTGGAAACAGCAAGGTTTCCAAACTGAGAACTCTCATTATCTTGCTGACTCATAGGATGGCATTAAAGCTCTTCATTCCTGTAGTAGTACAGTGATATAAATATGCATTCTTCTGAACAGGTAGTGATGAGGTTAAGCACAGTCATATTAAGTTTCTTGGCTTTTGATTCTTTTCTGTCGGAGTGGGAGATGGACCCAGAGTAATGATGAGTCTCAATGTGAGTATGATCGTTCTCTCTTTATTAGAGCTTACACAGAGTATATATGGACAGGCGATAGAGCATGCGCTAGCAATAGCTGTATGATTGGTTTACAGTCTCTGTTCACGCGCCTAAAGCGAATACATGATTGGTGCAAAGTTGCTGTTCACGTGGAGGGGCTTGTCGGCCCCCTCCCTTACTTGTTTACCACTACTTGTCTTCCCCCTTTGTAATGGTCTAGGAATGTTCAAGGACAGTTCACATAGCCGTGGGATCCTCCCTCCATCGTGAAGACAGGATTGCTCACTTCTAAGAGATCATGCCCCTTTTCACTTAACCATTCTTCCACACTTTTCCATTTCTTTTTCTTTTTTTCCAAACAGCATGGAAGGCAGTTCTAAAAGTAACTAATCAAACTGAGCTGACAAGAGAAATCTCATTACAAGTGGAATGAATTGATTGCCTTCGTACATAGATGTAGATTTACTCCTTTTCAACCACTCAATGAATGCTTTTCACTGCACCATTTAAAAAAATGTAAGCAGTTAGCTGGAATAGCTCTTTTGCATAAAATATAGCAGAAAGAGCATGGATTCTCTTTGGGAAAAGCAGGAAAATATGTAGTGCAGTTCCTTAGGCACTTCTATTTTTTGAGTGAGTTACTCGAAAATAGATACTAGAAAGACTCCTTTTTCTGCCAGAATTTTGCAGGAGAGAAGATAATCTTGAGGCTTGCACTTTCTCCATGCTCCATGGTTTATGTATGAGCAGTGTTCTTGATTTTTTTTAGATTAATCATACACCAACATGCAATAAACATAGACGTTAAATAATAATATTATACACAACTTAGTCTTTATATTTAGTGGTACAACTTCAGAACATTGTGTATCAGAAAACAGAATGGCAATGCTTTAATACAGATGGGAGTGGAAGAATATTTTCATAGGAAAATGAAGACCATTTAGGGATAGAGATAAAATAAAAATGCTGATATTATTAGAACTTTCATTAAGGGCTGCATTACATAACTGCAGATTGCTGGAGTTTGGGATGGAGAGTATTCAAGGGAAGAATCAACAACATACTCCTCCACTTTATTTTTCCTTAAGGATCTGCTATGGACTGGAGATAAAATACTGGTCTAAGGGTGCACTAATCTGGGATGGGTCTATACCCTTAATTTCATGTATGATAGAGATTTTACATTAGCAATTTGCTGGATTAGACCTGGAGCTCCTTTTGTTGTTTGAAGCCTTTAACACATTACTGGTGCTTAACAAACATTAGCAACAATGGCAACAATAGCAACAGTGAGAATTGGTCAAAGCTTTAATTATAGTCCGGGCACATGGTACTTGTCTGCATCATGACCTCACGTATTTTTATTATGTTTTTTCAGACGTGAACTGTATTGGAGTAGGTAAGATCATATATGGGGAGTTTTACCTAGAATGACTGTACTTTGCGTGATACCATTAATTAACTGGTATGTATAATGTTAGTAAAAGAGAGCAAATAAAGGTCATGATCCCAGATTAATAACTGAAACAGTTAACAAGGTATAGAAAAAGTAAAACCATATAGTGAAAAGGAGGAAGACTGGTTTGAAAGAATATGGCAGGTATAAGTCCTTTGCAAAATAAAAACTGCATCTTGTACAGCTATGTTTTTTTCTTATCGCATGTTTAACTTTATGCTGGGAACATTCAGAGAAAGAGGTGATGAAAAGTATTCAATGAACACATCATAATCTAGAAAACAAACATGTGAAGGCTCCAAAAATTCTGAGATTAGATTGAATTTAGTTATTTGTTATAGCTAGGAAAAAGAAGGGTTGTGAAAGAATCTTTATTAATGTGCAAGTATTTTGGTTTAAAATTTTTCAGAATAAAATGCCTGTGCTTTTTGTTTGAAAGGACTTTTTCATTTAAAAAATAAACCTAAATGAAGGTTTTTGAACGAGTTGAATAACCTAAGAACAATAAAATGTTATTATTTTTCTGAAATGATATTTTCAGTTTTACTCAAAGATTTGTCATTGCTTTTCTATTTGTTAAAAAAATGAAAAATGGATTTTAAACTGATTTTTTTTCCTGAAAATTCATTATTCATCATCTGCAAGGCAGTTCTTGCAAGACAAGTTAACTATTTAAACTGAAAAGGCTCACACTGTCTTTGCACAGACAGTCCAAACATCTTTGAACTTACCCAAAAAAGGGATTTGGAAATAAGCATATAACTTGAAAGATAGGATGTAAATTGCTACATGGTGCACAGGCTGCCATCCACACATGATGGACAAAATAAGTACTTGTGTTAAATCTTCTGAATACTGATAGGTAACTGCCAGCTTAATTTAAAGTCTCACTGTTTACTGAGAGAAACCCTGTCAACATCACTTTGTGTTTTGCACATTTTCTGTTTATTACCCATTTCTCTCATTGTTTAAACTTCCACTCATTTGTCTTTCGTCCTAGTTGTTTGGAAGATGTTCCATAAACTCATTTGGAGTTTCCCTTCATGTCTGTTTATTTCATGATTACTCAGCAGAACTGCCACGCGTGGCTTAGAATTCATTTTTACAACTACAGTCCTTGTTATTAAAGTCCTGTTTCTTTCCTATAAAACACGGGAAATTAGAGAACACACTTGCACTGCAGCTTTGAAAACATCACATAAGAAACTAGTTGTCCATGACAGAATCTTTGTCATCTACTGAATGAGCATTTAACTGCTTTCCTTTTCACATTTTAGCTGTTATTTAAAATAGTTATTGAAGAAAGAAGGTTTCATGAAAGAAAACTTAAGTGCAGTAGAGCTATCTCTTTCATTTATCCATGGATTAAACACTTCCCTGTTCAAAGAAGTTCCACTGCCACTGGACGCCAGCCTGCCATGTTTAACAGGCTTTCTTGCATTAATTTTTCTTTTGAAAAACACAAATGTTAAGAATTTCTTGACAACTGGTGATCTAGTCTTTTTCCTTCCAATGTCTCTTGCAGATCTTATATGTATCTTATATACTAATGATTTAAAAGAACTGAAGTCAGCACAGAGAGAATCTGTCTAGATTCAGTGATTAAAGTATTGTCTTTAGCGTGATTTTGAATAGCCATATTATGTGAGTACTTCATAAAACATTTGAAAATATGGGGAAATTACAGTGCACACTGGTCTGTCCCCTACAAATGTTTAGCCCTGAATGCAATCCCACAAACTTTAAGTATATGCTTAAATAACTTACAGCATGAGTCCACATATGAAAAGCAACTTAGTGCCCAGTAACTCTGTGGTTTGAAGCGCAATATATTTTTTGATTAGATAGTGTCTACCGTAAGTATAGTGTCCTAATGTTGGAGAGTTAATTCTTTGATTATATTCTCTTGACCTGATTGGTTTTCCAAGAAGACTATATATATAATACTCAGCTGTCTCAAAAGGTAAGAAAAAAATTTCAAGTTCAGTCCATTGGAGGTGATGATCTGAGTATTACATTATATGCTTTTCCAATCCCTTTGCTTTACTAAAACATCAAAACAAAAGTGTCTTTTCTGTCCTGAGTTGCAAGAACCTTTGAGTGTCACTGCTGGGCACCTTTTATAATCATTTAAACAGTATGGTTACATATATAATATTTCATTCCAGTGGCAGCATTCTGAACAACTATAAGAAATGACAGAAAACACTAGGAAGAAGAATAATCATCTAGTGGTCTCCCACACCAAGTGTTACGTTGGTGTCATTCCACTTGTGCCAGTGTAGTTGCTCGCTCTAATTTATGGCTATGCTAGTCAAGCCCAATGTGGCATCATGAGATTTCAGCTCTTACAGCTGGAGATACAAATTTCAGATTTTTTTTTAAATCCATTTTCATTCTTAAAAGAGAACCCCTAGGTTTAATTTCAGCCTGCTGGGAGTTTTGATTTGGATTTTATGCAAAATCCCTGTAATGTTTGTTTCTTATGTAAGATATTTCTACTTCACTGAAGTACTTCTGTCCTCTTTAGCTGTAAAATCTTTAAGAGAAAGATAGAATAATGTGTGATATTGGGTTTAGAAAACTGGCTCACATCCAGAAGCATCAATAGCTAGTTTTAAAGCACTAAGTTGGTGCTTACCCATTTAATCTTTTTCTGTTGAGCTTTCCTTTGCTGAATATAAAAGCATTATTGACTTTATATTACTGTCTCTACAATCTGCATGATACCTTAGAGCTTACAGGCATTCTACCCCAACAGCCCATTTAGGACCAAGAGCAGGATTAGGTCCTCAACATGCCTTCAAGATATGAGCAGAAGCAACAGCAACTCACTACTTCTGCTGCAACTCATTTTTTTCCTTCCTAAATCCCACCACCTCCCAGATATTGCCTGCTGTGAGGCCACAAGAACCATAACAAAGAAACAGCAATGAAGAAAAATGCAAGCAAAGTCAAAAAACAGAGCCCCTCATGTTTTGAAATGGAAATCTTTCAAATGAAGATCATTTGCAAAAGAAGGTTAACTCTTTAAAGTCTGCCTTAATCTACATTCTCTCAGCTTTTCCTTCAGTTGAGTATGTCAAAAGGTACCAGAGGCTTCCAAACTCTAAACCTGGACAAACTGGACAAAAATTCTAAAGGACATAGTAACTCCCTATACAGAGAAAACGTGAATCTGTTGGCAGGCACAGATTAAAATGAAGGACTGTAGATAAATATCACTGTTTTCTCCAGTGTTACTCATTTGGTAGCAACTTTCAGTTGCTCAACTAATGCAGTTTCTTGGGGAAATATCTCTTTCTGTCATCTCCAATCTGTTGTAAACTCCCTTTCCCTGATAGAAAATGGAGCTGGGGGGAGACACAGATGACAATCAGTACTTATTAGAACATCTTTTGTTGTTTAAGCTGTTATTGCTAATAGCAGATAACTGTTCTCACAGAGCATTCACTTATTTAGTTGCACAGTTCACTCTCACACTCACCCGTAGTTACCCAGTTAGAGCAACAGGTGGGAGGACAACTCCAACTGTATATGCAGGAGTGGATGGCATGCTGGCAGTTTGATGGCTTCTAGGTAGGCGTGCAGAAAATCTGCCAGAGGTACTATGTTTAATCAGGTGTATGTGTAATCCCATAGCCTTCATCTGCATATAGCAGCCACCACCGTCTTGGATGCGGGCTGAGTTAAACAACCCGGTGTTGCTGCCAGTGTGTGCTGCTGCTCAGCAGCCTCTTGGTTTTCTCAGATTCTATCAGTTCTTGCAGGTTCAACAGGACCAGTAGTCTCCAGAGCTCACCAGTTTTCACAAGCTACCTTTTCAGCACATACTTTTCCTTTCTTTGTCCTGATGTTTTCTGGTAACTATTTCTCCGTCAAAACTTACTGATACCTACAGAACCCATTCACACAGACTCACACAGAGGGGGCTTTTATGACAAATGCTTGGATGTTCATCTTTTCATTGCTCCTCTAGGTCTTTCATCATCTCCATGCATGCTGTTTGTTCCCTCTCATGCTCCACTACCTCCTCAGAGCTGTGCGAATGAGGTCATTCTCAGAGGACAGTTCCTTCTCCTTCCTTCCAGAAGACTCCACTTTACCCAGAGTGCAGGAACAAAGAAAAGAGACTCTTTTCTCTTAAGAGAAAGTTATTTTCTTCCTCCCTCTCTGCACTCTGTCAGAACACTGTCTTTCCTCAGATCATCTGTCTGCATCACAGTCCTGGCTGATGGGAGCATCTCTTGTTTGGTAAGTTTTCCAGCTTTCATTGGTTCCCTCTCTGACTCTTTGGCTGAGGTGGGAACAAACTCTAACTTCTTTCCTCAAGAATGTGATGCCATTGAGGCCAAGGCACGGTTAATTGGCCATATTGGGGTGGATTCTTCTAGGTATTCAGATAGTCCTTTCTGCGTACCTAATCAATGAGATACCTTCCTTTCTTAGTTGCTTATCTATCAGAAAGGTCATCTATGTTAATAGGCACCTCTTGAATATCATTTACCAATAACGTTGGATTTTGGAATCTGACCAGAAAGATCAACTACTTGTTATCCCTCAATTTATGCAGTTTCAAATGAACTGCAACACAGTAACCCCTGGCTGTTTCAGTTTGTATCATAAAATTTTGGGAATGTCCATTTGTTTCCCTTTCTGCCAAGTTTATTTGTTTCCTTGCTGTATGTATTTTTTCTTCTGAAGGTGGTGTGTCATATTTATGTAGAAGATTTAGGTTGTTTTCTCTGTCTTCTCCCTCTGAGTTTTAGGACCCATTTTACTACATAGCCTATCTTGCTGCAGAGAAAACACCCTTTTTCCCTGATTATTCTTAGGTTAAGTTCAGGTTTCCTTTGTTTTGGCTGGGTAAATCAGCCATTCTGACCTTGCTTAGAGGGGTCAGACTTGAGGAAAGATTTCAGTCCATATGTGCATGTGTGTGATATATATAACTGTAATTTATGACTGAGCATAACTCATTCTATATTAGCCAGTTCCTTTTGATGTCTTCAGCACAGTGGCTGGGAACATCTGTCTTGGTCAACAGTTTGAAATTCCTATGCTAGTTAACATTCAACTGTTCTTTCTCCAAGAGATGCATAATCACTTCTGAAGTTTGAAGCTCTTTTCTTAACCCATTTCCTAAGTGTTTCTACAGATTGATAGCCAGTTCCCAGTGGATGGCACTTCTTCTATTTTCAGATTGGTAAACCTCAAGCAATGTTATTGATGAATTATCACCAAATTATTCAATAATGTTTCTTTCATTTTGGTATAAACCCCAGCATCTTCTCAGGACATATTTGAATAAGCCTCCAGATCCTTTCCCTGCCCTAAGTGTGGGTGATGCTTCCTTTTTTTTCTGTTCTGAGTTTCATGCAGCAGGTAACGAAACAGCCTATAGAAAGATGTCAATAGCAGACCACCCTTTATACTTCAGAAAGAATTTAATATCATCCTACATCCTCACCCCCCCCACACACACAAATTACTGTTTACTACCTATGTATGGGGCACTGTAGCTGCTTGTCTCCTCTGCAGTGAAATTCCACCTCGTCTGAGTCTCTTTATTCCCAAGCTGTAGAAAAACCTCTTCCTTAGAGATCTGTCTTGCTGTTTGTGCTGCCCATCAGCTCTCACATACATTCAGATCTAGATCTGAAGATGATGCACAGAGGCCATCTCTTGCCATCTCCATTTGAGTTCCAGTTCTCCTGTTGATCTCCCTCCTGGTCACTAAAGGAATATATACACAGTACTTTGTCATTCCCTTAGAGAAGTCATTTACGCTTCTCAGTAAGCAAACTGTTCCTAGCCTCATGGCAGTTAAAATTTTTATTTGCATTTTTTTAAAAAAAAAGTCATTTGTGAGTGAAGAAAGCAGACTTGTGTCACCAGGTTTTTACATATTACTTATGAAAATAAGTACTCTACTATTATAGAGAGAGACCAAGTTACCACAGCTTACTTTTTTGCAAGTAGATACTCACCTGTACCAAGTCTTCCCTCTTTGAGGAAGGGACACAGATAATAAGGTAGCTGTTTTTCCCCAGTATTGGACCATGTTTTCACTAGTGCAAGATCTGGCCTACTATCAGAGCCAAGATATAGCAATTGGGAATTGCTGGGTCACAGAAGTACCATATTTATTTCTTCACCATCTCTTAGCCAGTCCCTCCCTGAGTCACCAGTAAAAGAAGGATGTCAGTGAAGGTTGCTAAGCTGGCTTTATACCCAGTGAACCCTCCCCATGATAGAAAAATCCTAAATTAAGCAAATTGAAAAACCTGATGGCCTTTTTTTTTCTCAGAGACAAATTTATGAACTATAAATTTTGGACAACAAATTTTGGAAACAGTCTTTCGCATTCATTCTGTAATTTATTTGTCCATGATTTCTTGGAAAGCACTATGAATGCCAAACAATTTGCACAAACTTCGGCTTATTGGGGGAAACGGAACTGAAGCCTCTAAAATTGTTGGCATGCATAGTGTTTTATGACATGATCTGGTATTATATAACAAAGACTTATATTTCTGTGTACACATGGAAAATTGGAATGCAAGTCAAATCTTTCATTTTAAATTGGAAATACTGCAGAAAAACAAGGATTACCATTTTTCCTAACCTTGATCTATATTAATTATTGAAGAAAAATTAAAGTTCATAGGTTAGTTACATGCAAAGGTAGGAAAACAAAATTTTCAGGAAAGTTCAACACTCATTTAAGCATTAACTTAGAATGCTTGGAATTTAAATAAAATTTGAGATTTTTTGCAGTTATCTCCTTTGATGTATATGGAAATCTGTAAGATTTTCTCTCATACTCTCAGTGTCCCAGAAGCGCAGTTTTTGCACTGCTGAAGCCAGGGACAGTTTTGCTGATGGATAGTGAGAGGAAGAAATCACTCTTAGTTTTTTACTGAGTGAGAGAAATTCAAATGCAAACTCAGAATATTTCTCGGTTAATTCTGAGACTGAAGTCCCAGTCTAAAGGGTGAGATGTTAGCACTGTTGCAGAGATTAAAGCCGCTGTATCACTTTAAATATTTCTTGATAAATTGATTCATGAAGTGGTATATTTCTATGTAATTAGTGATGGCATTTTCAAAACTGAGTAGCCAAGAGGGCAATTTAACCTTGTGTTAAAAATTACATACTTTAGGGCTGATACTTAAGAAAATTACATTGTTCTCACACAAGAATTACATCAGACTCTGAACAGATGCTGAAAAATCCCTGTTTTATTACTGATGCATCACAGTGGTGATATTAAAAATCTTCATCTCCTCCCTCGCATCTGATGTTAAAACAGACTTACATATTTCTTAGCTGTGCCAGGATATTTCTGAGACTTATATTGCTGTTTTCAAAAGGTGGGACACATTCTTCTCTTTCTGCTATATTAAACTAATTCCAAAGGGCAGAATGCACAGATAGTGTTTCAGGTTTGTTTTCTCTGTTCTGAGTTAAAACTGATGATAGACCTCGAAACTTTACAGAAAACAAAGCAAATAAGTAGTAAAAGAGGAACATAGGAAGGGTCAAGATGGCCCATAGTAAAAAAACCCCCATATATTCAGAGAAGTGAAAGATTATATGTTTTCTGTTTTGCCAACTTGTAACCATTTAGTAAATTTTGCCCTGAAAACAGTTTCATTTTTTTTGTTTGTGGAATTTTCTGATTACAACAGAAAAGTAAGGCTGTATGCATATATTATGCATTAGAGACAAGCTGCCCAGTAACTCAGCTGTGATCTTCCCCGGTAACAGAGCCAGTGGGGTAATGGGACTTCAGGGCACTTAGAATTCGTGGACTGGAGAATCATGTGGTGCAAGCTGGTGCAATTCAGCTGTTGCCACCATCCATGCAGGTGCTCTGGTGCCATATACTAGCACAAAAGGTTTGGTTATGAGACCATTCAACTAAATGGGAGTCTGCCCACTCCCACAAATGGCAGAATTGTCAGACTTGGATAGCATAATCAGTATGAGCCCTGACACCAACTTCAGTGGGCTTGGGGCAGGCAGGAAGTTTTCTTAAAAAGAATAAAGCAAACTCTGGAACAAAAAGGCGGAACATTTGCATGAGATAAAGAAAAAGGCAGAGACAAAGGAAGTATGTAAATGCAAGAAGTAAATGAACTCAATGGCTTAAAGCAATTTTGGGGACTGTAGATCTTTTCACACTGGTGTTTTTTCCCATCTATACTTTTTCAGAGCAGTGATTTATATTCCAGAGTATTTTATTTATCTGCATGAGGCTGCATAAAGACCGGGTTTGATCTTGCTGGGTTTTGTTTTACGATTATTGTTCATGCTGTTTTACATACAGATAAATGCAGAAAGAATTGTTTTGAATTATTTGCAGCAATTATGTTAAATCCCAGTTTTCCATGCATAATGTTATCTATACTCTTGAGGACCATGATAAATACTTTTAATATACTTTAATGGGTTACTGTTACAAGGAATTTTGCATTGCCACAATAGAGGCAGCATTACAGTAAATTAAATTACAGCGCACACAATTAAATAGAATAATGAAAAAAATCAGGCTTGGAGCAACAGCTCTTTGGAGCCCTCTGAAATTCGATTCCATGATAAACATAATAGGAGAAGATGGTGAGTGAAGTTTAGATAGCTAAGCTAGATAATATTTTGTGTGTAATATCTCCATCAGGGATTAATGTTCTCTTATTCAGAGACATTGATTAGTCTCTAGATTATTTTTTTGATTGATTACTGTTGTACTGTAGCATTCCTTCTTCATTTATCTACCCAGAATCAATATAATGTTATAGCTATAACTTCATTGTGGTACAGTTCTCATGCAATCTGCAATAATTTGTGGTTTCTCAGTAACAGTTTTAAGGAAAATATCTACAGACGATTGCTTCAGCTTGTAGCCGTATTTTATCAAAAAAAAACCCTCCCTCTTTTCATCTTCCCTGAAAAAGAGAAATATTAATTTTATATATGCTCTGACACCAGTTTCTTTCCAAAAACTCTTGAGCATGAGTTACATTTTTGTGTTATTGAACATAGTTAAAGTAAAGCAAGTATGCAGCTCTGGGCAATCATTATTTTGAATATGCAACAAAAACAAAAGGTATGTTATTAACCTGCCAAACAGTATTGATGGTGGCTTCCCCCCCCCCCCCCCCCTTGGAGGTGAATATGAATTGAATCCAATATGGACCTGGAATTTGGAGTCAGGAGAAGTCTAAATTTTAGCTTTAGTTCCCCATCTCTATGTGGCTCTGGGAAAGTGACTTTCTTTCCCAGAGACTTGGTTCTCCCACAATAAAGGATAGTAATACTTCCCTGTCTACTTTAAAGGTGTTTAAGAAGAATTAGTGCATTGATAATTGTAAATCTCCTTACAAATGCTGCATGTTACTACATTAAATCCAAAGTTTTGTAAATTCAGATTAGGAGTGAAATGTTATCCCTGCGGAATGCCTGCGACTTTTAAGGAAATCTGGTTACGTTCAAGGCTTTCATGTTCTTTTCCAAACCCTTTCTTTACTGGTATAATATTTTATCTTTTTATAAGGTCAGATATTCCACTGGTTTAAATCAGGTGACTTCTATTTATAATCCAAAAAAGAATGAATTCTATGAATTCTATTTTTATAAAATCTTGGAGGGAGGTGGAGGGTATGGCTTTGAAATATGGATACAAAGCCTTACCCTGATCACCATATACTATCCATCCTTTGCCTTTCACACTGTCTTATAACTTTGTTTAAACCAGGTCTTTAGAACTAACCCTGGCACTTAACACTAGACCTTGATCTCATAAACTGCTTTTAGAAGACTTAAGAACATGTGGGTTTTTTAGCCTGGGGGTGTGCAAGTGCTTTGCTGAATTTAGGCTGTTACTGGCAATTCCTCCCTTCCCATGCCTGCAAACCCTTGCTGTGAAAGTCCAAAGTAAATGGCTGCTGTTGTGTATTTTTTGTTTGGTGCTCCAGTACATTAATGATTTAGGGAATATCTATAAAGTGTGAAGAATCCACTTAAGAGTCTCATTGAAGTGGGAAACTTTTCTTATAAAAAAAGGTCTCTGTTTTTCTGTCCATCTACAGCTCCCAATTCATCTCCTGCTATATTGAAGAAGTCTGTTACCAAATGCTTTTTTATTTGGCGTGAGAGGGAAAGAAAAAGGATGTTTCTTTTGTGTTATGTTGTTAATCCTTCTCCAGAGGTCTCTTTACAGGGTAGGGAGATGTAGGGAATGACCAGCAAAGCTTCCTTCCTTAATTATAAACATAATTAACCATTCATATAATTGTCTTCAACTCTAATATAACATTAGGCTTATATTGAGTCTCTGGGTATTAAGAAGACAGTTGATACATAGGTACATATGTAAGTCCAAAAATAATGTTTTACATTTCTTTAAATTGATGTAGCAAATGTGTACTCCTGAGTAGTCTGACATTATATAATATGTATAATTCTGCTTTACTGTTTTCAGCCATTTTCAAGGCCAAACTGTTGCTCCCAACTGTTGAAAATACAATTAATATTTTAGTTTGTTCTTTCAGAGATTTTGCTGCAATTCTTAAAACATGCTTCATGGAAATGAATCTGTTATAGACTTCGCACAATGGAGTAGGGAAGACTCTGTTGCAAGTAGAAGGATTGATCATGGTGCTAAGCCCAGAATAAGAAATGATGTGATATTGAACCTCTGAATAAAAATCTTTGTTTTGTCCTCTTGATGGTCCGGACACCAGATAATTTATAAGGAGGATCATATGTGTCTACATGTTCTACCACTCCACTCCTGTGCTGCAGATATCAGCCTTTAGATATATCTGGTTTCAGCCATTTTCTTCTTTCTCTTTCTTAGCTGCATGAGCAGCCGGCATAAAGAATCTGCAGATTCACTTTCTAATCCTATGATGCAGGTAGCTCTTACAGGGAATAAAATAGTGTGTCACACTGCTGACCATGCTAGCTAAATTATATACAGTCTTTGATTAATAATGTAGGTGGAGAATTGATTATTATATACAGCAAATATTTCATTTGGAATGAGTTTTCCACTATTCAAGTTTTGGTTGTCCTGCTTGTCCTGCGGCTACTGCCCAGCACTACCACACAAAAATATGGATAAATTCTTACTTATGATTTACTTGTTCTGAATGTCACAATGTACATGGGATGGGGAGAGAAATTCATCTTTTGGCTCTCTAAATCTATGGGTTTAATGTCAGTTACTGTCTAGACCCTCTGTATAACGAACATTGTCTGCCTCCATAGGACAATTTATTCCCCCTTTGGACATCTGTACATCCAAGATATGTGGGATGAATCTCACTTTGTCTTTACTGACTTTCACAACTGGCTTAGGCTCCACACCTGACTTCTGGGGGAGCTAAACATAGGTGAGATGAATCCTACTCTTAGTGACTGTTCCCAATCCCACTGCAGACCACAGTCCCTGAGTGAGTGGGACTGTTCAAAGTTGCTGCTTCATTCTGAGGAAGCCAATTCTGTTCCAAGTTCTAATGATAAGAAAGCAAAGTGTACATGAAAGCATATTTCTTGAGAATCCACATTTCTTCAGAATTTTAAGGCAGAATTAGCCACTTAGCTTTTATGTTTTCTTGTGTGAATAGGAATTTTATTAATTTCTTCTACCTGTTCTTACATATTGGTTGCCCCTGACCAGAGGGAGTTGGGGTCTTTGATCCCGGTGGCCCTTGATTAGGGCGGGTCAAGCACCCTCTTAGCCGGTGCTAGGGAGAGGCCTATATAAGAGCCAGGCCTAGAACGCAGCTCCCAGAGCGCAGCGAACAGAGGCAGCAGTTTGCGCAGCAGTGTTTGGGCTCTGACTAGAACTTGAGGATCTTGTTGGAAGTTGTGGGCTTTCTGAGGACCCCCGAGGAACTAGAAGGTGATTGCTGTGAACAGGAAAGGGGAAGCTAGGCAAGGACAACTGCAGGAGGCCTTGACTTCTCCCGGGAAAAGCTCGTGGGAAAAGCTCTAGCTAGGAGTGGCTGCTGCTAATGAGCTCTCTTGGTTGCCCCTGACCAGAGGGAGTTGGGGCCTTTGATCCCAGTGGCCCTTGATTAGGGCGGGTCAAGCACCCTCTTAGCTGGTGCTAGGGAGAGGCCTATATAAGAGCCAGGCCTAGAGCTCCCAGAGTGCAGCAGAGGCAGCAGTTTGTGCAGAAGGGCACACAAAGGTACCTTCGTTTCTGTTCCCTGTGGTGTGTGCTTCCTCAAGTATGGTTGTGACACGCCGCAGAGCACATTCCCCAGTGGCTGTKGGAGTTGCTGTGTCAGAGGCTGGGACCCAGACAGACCCTCTGACAGTAGATGCAGCTCTACAGGTGTCAGGCTGCAGGGAGTGCTTGGGGCCTCTCCGGGAGGCCTGGGCTGGCAGCCAGCTCTCCTGCAGGAGGTGTGCTGCTGTTGACGAGTTGGGTCGTCAGGTAAGGGAGTTACAGGAGGAGGTCAGTAGGCTGCGCAGCATCCGAGAAGCGGAGTAAGAGATAGACAGGGTATTCTTGGAGACTGTGCAGCTTCGGGAGTCCCAACCCCCCACAGCAGTGGAGTTGCCAGAGGGCTCTGTGCCGTGTGAAATAGTACATCATAACACCGTAGAAGAAGGCTGGAAACTGGTCACTGCTCATGGGAGGAGAAAGGCTCCTACTCCTCCCGAAGACTTGCAGCTGAAGAACAGGTTTAGTGCCCTCCAGGATGAGGAGGAGCTGGGCATGGCTGCAAGGGAAGTACCTGCGACAACAGACCCTGTGCCTTGCTGGAATGCCCGGAAGAAGCGGTGGGTGATTGTTGTGGGGGACTCCCTGCTGCAGGGGATGGAGGCACCTATCCGCTGACCTGACCTCATGTCTAGAGAGGTTTGTGGCCTGCCAGGGGCTCGTGTGAGAGATGTCATGGAAAGACTGCCAAGGCTTGTCTGTGCTTTGGACTACTACCCACTGCTGCTCTTCCAAGTGGGCACTAATGACACCAAGGGCAAACTGGAGACCATCAAGCAGGATTTCAGAGCTCTGGGGATGGTGGTCAAGGGTCTGGGAGCCCAGGTCATCTTCTCCTCAATCCTGCCAGTGAGGGGGATRGATGAGAGGAGGAGGAGACGGACTTTCCAAGTTAACGACTGGCTGCGCC
>NW_020450892.1:204625-259194 GCF_003343035.1 Apteryx rowi | reverse complement strand
CAGCGAAGGGCTACAGAGATGATTAGGGGACTGGAGCATCTCTCCTATGAGGAAAGGCTGAGAGAGCTGGGACTGTTCAGCCTGGAGAAGAGAAGACAGAGAGGGGATTTTATCCATGTATACAAATATCTGAAGGGAGGGTATCAAGAGGATGGAGCCAGACTCTTCTCAGTGGCGCCCAGAGACAGGACATGAGGCAATGGGCACAACCTGAAACACAGGAAGTTCCATCTGAATATGAGGAAAAACTTCTTCACTGTGAGGGTGACAGAGCACTGGCACAGGTTGCCCAGAGAGGTTGTGGAGTCTCCTTCTCTGGAGATATTCAAAACCTGCCTGGACGTGATCCTGTGCAATGTGCTCTAGGTGACCCTGCTTGAGCAGGGGGCTTGGACTAGATGATCTCCAGAGGTCCCTTCCAATCTCAGTGATTCTGTGATTTTGTGATATTTGTTACATCTCATCAACTTGAGAACATAAGACTGAATGCACTGTGATCATCCTGTGTTTAACTGTCTGAATTCAAGGAAATATTTAATGTGTGTTTATGTCCAGATAGGCCTATGGAACAACAWTTTACAAACTGTTGCTTCACACTACAGGACATATATCCCTCTAATAATATTCTACTGAAATCTATTGCCAAAAGTTAAGAAAAAACCTACAATGTGACTCAGAGAGAAAGTAGGAGAGATCAAGGGCAACAGTCTGTTCTTAACACACAAAATAATTCCTGTATGCATAAATTTGCCAAGTCACGCTATTCTTCATGCTACTTTCTAGCTGAAATCTGTGCATTCTGAAGTGTGATTATCTTGAAAAGGAAGTTGTTGGTTCTCCACCAGAATTGAGGCTGAACTGTACTCAGTGCTGTCCAGACCCTCTTCTGAGTAATGCACAATGCAATTTAAAAGATAGAACATCAAGAGGAATATGTATTAAAGTGAATATAATTTCATATGATTAAGTGCATAGATTTGGATTCCAATCTATTGAAAAAGAAAACAAGAGCTTCCCCAAATGCCAGCCTAATTTTTCCTGGTTACTTGAATTTTTCTGTGAGTTGCAGTGAAAATACCTTATGAAAGAAGAGAGTTTAGCAGATCACAGCTGGTGTGGGGACTCCAAAGATAATAAGCAACATCAAAGAGATTGCATGTACATTCAGAGTATATTAGACATAGAAGTGCCCAAGAATTTCAAAGTAGTTCTTTGAGATGTTAAACAAAACTGCAGCTAATTTAAACTTCTGCATGTAAAATTAAAATTTCTCTTCAAAATATGGTCCTATCTTTTTCAAATTTCATTTGTTAGCAGAAACATCAGTGCCAGCTGGAGTATACTCACAAAATTGCCTAACATACCACATACATTTCCTTCTCCAAAATCATGAGGAATCTGTGGTATCCCAAATACCACTTAGATACTGTTCAAATATGCAGTTGCTGTGGGTGTTTCTGACTTAAGGCCGGTGGCCATATTCATAGGAATAACAATAGTAAAAATATTGCTGGTTTATTATTTATGAAGTATTTAAAGGAAGCATTACTCTTGGAACTTTTGTATCAAATTTTAAATAATTTAAAAAATGAACTTATGAATATATATTTTTTTTAAATGAGATTCTCTTAAGGTCACAGCTAATTTGCTTTCCTTGGGTTTTATCATTTAGTACTTTACCGCTTAGTCTGCCAGATATACAATGGGTTCATTATGTATTGATGCATAGTGAGATATAATAATTTTAATGCAAATTCATGATTAAAGAAAAATCTTTATGTTCATTGAAGTATGCATTGAAGTATACCAGTATTAAATAATAAAATAGTTTATAAATAATGTTCCGGAATCTACTTGCAAATAGATTTAAACTGTTCACAAATGGTTGGAGGCCTGTATGTAGTACTTCAGTGAAAGTGAATAAGGTCTCATTCATCCTCAGGATTGTATGGAATTTCATCCTAATGCATACACAGAATGTTACTTGGCAATTTGTTCATGAAGGTGGTAGTCTAGAATGATAAATAAATAAAAGGATTTTTTATATGTAGCTTACAAATGCAGCAATAAACCATTCTGTATAAAGTTACTTTCTTTCTGTGGGCTTCCATGAGAAAAGTCTTATGATAGATCAAAGGCCAGGTCATTTGTTGCATGGACTTTTGTTTCCAAACTCATCTTTTCCATGTCTCAACAATAAAACTTTATTGAATTATATAGCAATAAGGGCATTTTTTTTTGCATTTTGCATCATACTATTTGTTGTATGTAGTACAATAGAGAAATCATGGCGTTGTCATAGTACACTAAATTATTAACTCATCTAGGAATTTTTCCTGGCTCTGGAAATGATATTCAGTGTTTTAGAAAATGATAGGGAGAGAAATAGGGGCAAATAGTGTTCCTGGTTAATTGAAAATGGTAATATGCTCGAGAAGAGAATTCCTTTCTATCATGCGTAAGTTATCACCTTATACCATGAAATACAAGATCAAATGACCCTTCATAATACATTAGCTAGCATAGAAGCATATGCTATGCTTCACCATTCAGCATGCCTAATTAAATTTTCCTAAGCTATTGGTGCAAAGATTTCTTGTTGAATTGTATCAAGAAATGTCATGAGAAAAATAAGTCCTTTGTGGCTTTGAAATAGATTATTTAGACACCACTGAAAGTATGGCAGGCAAATATTAGAACAGATTCCTGATACCAGAAAAAAATCTGTCTAAGAAGGAATATGTTTAGATAAGAGTTGCCACAAGCTCAAATGTCTGACAGGTGATACCAGTATAACTGGTTTCCATGTCTTGAGTTTGGTTTATTTCTTTCATCTTCTCTGAGGAGAAGGGTTTGTAAACTTCAAGGAAATGTCATGGCTTTGATTCTTTAAGACTCAAATATTATGGGGCATGAAAAATTGGAACTTCCTCCATGTACCATAATATGTTTGTGATAGTTTGTTCCTTTATTTCTGTGAGTGATTCCTGATGTGTGCTCTCATTTTAATTTTAAAGTCATTCATTATATGTTGAATAGGCCACAGTTTAGTGTCATTAAGAAGATGAACATGCTTCTGGACTGGTAGGAGTGTATATCTGAGTGATTTGAAATGTTAGAAATTGTCCTGTCAGCTTTTGGCATCTCAGAGGATAAAAAAAATGCTGAGGCTACAGATAAAGTGATACCTTTGTGGTGTTTATTCTTTTTTATTTTGTTTAGATGCCTTTGGTATCTGGATTGTGGCAGTCCTTAATTCCATCTTTAAACTTCTTCTTGTTCTTATGTGGGTTATTTTTTAATCTAGGGTTTTATTTCTATCCTGTTTATTACTCTTTATTATCAGTTCAGGGAGATTATGTTTTTAAATCAGGACAAATCCTAACTCTTTGGATGTTAATTCTTCCTATGCCTGCACAGCCCCCAGGACACAGCCCTGCAGCTCCAGGCCTGACCTGGACCCAATAGACTCTGCGATACACATCTCCAGCCACGTGTGTCTATGAAGTTTAAGGAAGCTCGAGATAGCAAAGCAACAGGTGAAACTTCCCCTTGTTCCTTGCATCCCTATTTGGGTGGCCCACAGCCAAGCTCCTGCTTTGTGCCAGTCCCCAGGAGAGGCTGTGGGTCCCCACTGGCTATAGCAGAACCCAGGGGACATCTGCCTTTGCCTTTCTCTTGCTACGATCCATGCCTGAAGTTGGGTGGGGTGAACGCTGCTTTGCTGTACACAACACCAAATTTTCCTAGGGATGAGATCAAGCTACTTCTTTGGCCTGGCAACAGTTAAATGGCATCACTGCAGGGCATAATGAAATATATAAAGGCAGACTTAATTTGAGCAGGCATAATGATATCTGGGCTCACAACATCCAACCTGAATGATTATGTCTGTCCTAAAGGACAGCGAAAGCATAAAGGTTTTACTTTCTTAAGCTCCAAAGACAGCACAGGCCCATGCTGCAGTCAGAGTTTGCATTTGGGCCCATGTTTAAATGAAGTCTAGATATAGTCCAGTGGCTTCCGTGACTTTGGACACAGTTGAGTAGAAGGAAATCCCAAATGTCACATAGCTGTGCTCTCCTGTTATTGCTCTACTAGACACTGATGGGAGGAACTCTCTGTTGTCTCAGATTTTGTGTCTGAAAAATTTCAATAGTATAGTTTTCAGTTTTACTCATTATTTTTATATATTTAGATTGTTATTATGATTTCCAGGATTTTTTTCTTCCATTCCTTTGTGTTGCATACATTTTAATTAATTCAGAAGTGTACCGAAATGTCATTAAGATGTTTTTCCTGGGATAAATTTTGACAGACTATAGTGTCATCACAGGAGAAAACTTTATTGAGTGTGAAAAAGGTAAGTGTTTTGGACAAAAAAAGAAAAATGATACGGTTTTAGTTATGTTAATTAGGCATTAAGAACAATGTTGCCAAAGTGAATAAGAATAATAGTTCATAAATACTGGATTATTGTTTATAATTTTCTAAATTTTTATCTAAAAATAAAAACAGGCTGCTTATCTGTTACTGGTTATGTTCACATGAAAAACAACATCATCAGTCTTACAACACTATTTTATTATATAATTATATATATAATTATATCTTATCTTAATTCATAATCATATCTTGTTATACCTTTCACTGTCTTATATATTGAAATACATTCCTCTTGTCTGTCACATTCCTAATTGTTTCTGTTGTCTTTCTTTATTTCTCTGTTGTTCCAAAGTCTTACAAATATGAATATCATTTCAAAAATGATAGAAGTTTTCTTTTTAGGCAGTTTGCCAACATGTCTCTGGCAGACTATTGGTTTAGGTGAACATCTTTTAAATACTGTATTTCAATTTAGTTTTAACACAGATAAGAAGACTTATCAAATACCTTTTGTAAAAATGACAGTACCAAGTATCCTGGATAATGTAATATAAAGAGAACACTGAAATACAAAGTAAAGTGACATCTTTCTAGAGTATATGCAGATTGCAATATGATATAAAATATTCTGGAGAACAACATATAATTATTTTTTGAATTTGTATGTAAACTCTGAAACTGAAACTGCTCCTGAAAATAAAATTTAATGAGCTTCTTAATAAAGTTATTCTTCTCAAGGACAAGCTTTGCAAAGAAGTATTGTGACCAACAGATTTAGCTATAATAATAATAATAATAATAATAAAAAAAGCTGATTAACAGAGATGCTGTGTTATCTCTGATATGGTACAACAGAGAACATAGAATACTTAAAAAAAAAAAAGAAAATGAAAATTTCCTCCTACAGTGTGAAGCTAGCAAATGCATCTCGATTTATTTCAGAATGTGACAAGCAAGTGAATGTTATCTACTAGAGTCTGAATAAAGCTGTGTAATTTGAAAAAAAAAAAAAAATCCTAGTTGCCACAAGGGCACGCAAGTTTTGATAATGTATTTTGTATCAAATTCCTGCTCTGCTTTCCACAGTCCATCTTCTGCACTGCCACTACACTGTATTCTGTTCATGTCATCTAAATCCACTTTTTTGAGTGGATTCAGCTCCAGATTCAGATGCATAAATGTAAGTGTATATATGTGAACTAAGTGCCTAAGCCCCTTATGGAGACAACAGATATTTAGTGAGCACCATCACTGGTGAGCAAGCTTCTCTTCAGCTGACTAAATAGAGACAATTGCCTTAAATAGATTTAAGGCAAGCCAAAGAGCTTTCTGGCCTCCTTGACCTGTGTTGATTAGGGCACTGATTTGCCTAGACATCGCTGTCTAGCACCATTTGAAATGCTCTGGGCTATCTTGCCTGCCCAATACTGTGAACACAGACATTAGCACACACCTGCATCACACCTCTTGTGTTTGTGAAAAAGCAGATATTCACTAGTATGAACAGGCACACTGTGTTTTGCATGTCTCATTCAGCCTGAATACTTTAGCTGTCATGTGTGTAACATGACCTTTGATGTATGCATATGGTTGTGGGTCAAGTATTTCTTCAAAATCGAGAGGATCTAATATTACTCCTGTAATAACTCCAGATTGCTTTAATTCTTCTTCATTGCTTCTGTCTAGTTTTTATTTATTTTTTTTTGTCTAGATACCTTTTTTTGGGCATACCTTTAATGCATATAATTTTCTGATTCAGAAGCATTTAGCTGTAGCACAGTCTGGAATTTATAAATCTTCCTTGTACCCCTAATTTCTGGTATGAATGCCAGTTTCATCACTTGCATGGGCATTTAAACTGAGCTGCTTTAATATCTGATTCTGTAGTTTCTCAGTGTTTTCAGTCCCCAATTTTGCCGCTAGACTGAACTCTTGAGTCTCATAAATATTTTGTCAAATATTCAGTAGGATTCATTTCAGACCACCGGTGCTGCTGCCGTTTATACAGTAGTTGTCGTGCTTGCTACGTCCTTTCTGGTTGTGGTTGAAAGCCCTTTCCTGTTCTCTAATCACTTGGCTCTGGCAGCCTACTGCTTTAAAGAGCAAGCATGGTGCCAAGTTCTTATAAGCTGTCATTCTTTATTTCCAGAGTAAGTCCCATAAAGAGAGTGTTGTGGATAGCAGAGCCGGTGGTAGGAAGCACTGCTAAACGTTGTTCTCATGCACACAGTATTCTCATTAGCAAAACCCAATGTCAGTAAGCGTGATGGCAATTAAAGCTGACGCGGCAGTCGTTCATGATTTGTGGCAGCCGTTCCTCAGTGAGCTCTCCTCTCAGAAGCCCAGGAGAGACTCTCTCCTGAGGCTGTGCAAGAAGAGACGGCTCTGCTCAGTTTGCAGAGTTTGTAATTTCATTGAGGAAGTTGATGCATGTACAACTGCCTTTTAAAAAAATATTCCATACAGCAATGCAAAGTTTCCTTCAAGTATGTGATGCTTTAAAAAAGAGATACAGAGTGGTACTAACTTCTTTGGCAAGGAAGGGGTAGCCGATCTGGCAGACAGTTGCGTGGAACCTCCTGAACAATCAGCAATGCTGTAAAAATCACATGGGGAAATTTTGAAAATCCTGGAAAGAGGAAGTTGCAGGTAATGGTTTGAAGTCACATAATTCAGCAGGTTACAAGTCAATGTCTCACAAATACTGAATGTACAAAGGCTTCAAAGCACTCTCAGAAGTCATATCTTCTGACCTGTGGCTATGCCACTGATTAACTCTTAATATTTTGAGCATTTGTGTCTCAATAGACAGAATAGGAGAATTTTTTTGTTTCCCCAGTGGACACGATCTGAGCCTGTTTGGGACTAAGATAGCCTCAATCTATTTTAGCTCCATTTAATAAACGTGAAAACTGAGGTCCAGGAGTATTAGCAACTTCCCTGCGCAAAGGTTCTAGGCCAGCCTCAGAAGTGGTGAGATCTATGTTCAAGCCATGGTGACAGCTTCTTGAGTGACTTGGTATACACAGGCTCTCTGGGTCTCGCTTCCCTCTATGGCTATCTGCAACTGAATCCCACCCCTGTGTTTATAGTTAAAATTAAGATAATGCAAGTTRTAGCAAACTAACAAGATTTAGGGCTGATCTTTGGGTAAGAGTGAGATTTGTGTCAGCCAGTCTCCCTTTCTGTCTTGCAGGCACAAATTCTTGACCACACAGTGCATTCAAGAAGTTTCTATGTCTTTATAAAATGCTTCGTTAATTGATTTTTGCCAAAATATAATAATGGGAAAAAACTATGGAGGAATAATACCCTGCAGTACTGTAGTCAGAAAAAAAAATCCGTATTTCTTCAGGACTATAGCTGATAAACATTTCTGATGAATTAAACATTGTTCTGCCTGCTTTAGTTTTGAACAGTTCTTCTGCTCAAGCTTGCATAGAACATTATACTATCATTCCAGTCTGGGTGATACAGATAAAATCATTATATTTTTTCAGTAAGTCAGAATATCCATCTGAGTAATAATCCTTACTGCTTTTTACCACTCACTCTTCATGGGAGTGTGGGAGAAGAGAATTTTTAATGTTTCTTGATATATACTGAGATCTGTTTGTTTCTGTTTGAGGAAAAGTTGCATGCCTAGATATTCAGTATTTATATCGCAAGCAATAACATAGTCACTCTTAATTAACTGAGGTGTCACTTCTTCAAGACGCATTCCTTGAAAATCAAGGTTACACCGAGCAATCCTAATGCACCAACTCATGTGTAAACAGCTGCTGCAGTTTGAAAGCCAGCAGCAGAGAGAGTTTGGCATACACAGTCTTTGCAACAAAGATGTAATGCCATAGGAAAGACTCAGACATGCTCTCTTAACCCTCCTGCTTTGGTGGTTGGGAAATATGTTGTAATAAAAAGATAGCTACAAAGAAAGCTCTTCTCAAACTGTTGGCAAACTTTGGTCAGAAGATGCCATCTTTTGTTTTCCCTCTGCTCATCAATTTCTTTTATGTGGGAATGCAAACCTGCTAGGTAGAATTTAGTCCCATCATCCCCTTCCGTCCCACAAGTCATCTGACAAGCTCTTTGATCAGTTCATTATAACACTGCACCTGTTTTATCATTCAACTTATATTTCCTGTAATGTTTCATATTAGATTTTCAAGTCAATTTTGCTGCCATGAAGAGCAAAAAGGAAGTATGGGGTATGAGAACTGGGAGTTCATAAGTCTAGAAATGAATATACTAAGAATGCTTATATGATGTTAAAAGAGGGATTTAGCTTTTAAAATTAACTAGTTATTACATAACTTAAAGAAAAATTAATGATCATGGGCCACATTTGACTCGTTTCCCAAAAGCCAGTGGCACTCCAGAAGGGTCAAGGGAAATTCAGACTTGCAGAGTTTTGAGATCTCCCTTGGAGCATAGAGATTTAGAGAACCAGAACATAAGGCATAGTGTTAAAGAAAGAAGAAGACTGGATATTTAAACAGTGAATGGTTGTCAGGCACAGAATGAGTTAATCAGTGCTTTGTGTCTATCCCCTCTCTCGTAGCTTCTTTAGTATTTGAACAATCAAGTTTTGCTAGAAAACTTTCAAATCACATCCAGAAATACTACTGGAAATCCTCTTTTGCTAGTTTCTTGTGCCTAAAATGCTCATCCATTCAGAGAAGCGAAATAACATTGTGGTCAAGAACAGCTGAGCAAATTCAGCGCACCGGCAAATTTTGTGTATAAGGCACTGATAGCAAAAGCTCAAGTCTGCTACAAGATATTTTGAGAGAACAAACAAAGGTCAACATTCAGTAAATTAAATATTCATTGCAGATTATTTACACAGCTCTATTTCAAGCCCATCAATTAGAGACCTTTTAAACCAAAAATCTGTGCCAATGTTGCCATGTTATCATATTCATGTATGCAACTTAATAAGAGGAATAAGGTACATTTATTTGTATTTTACTTTGGACACAGATAGTAATATTTTCCTTTTGTTTAGAATGCTCCAAGAAAACAGAAAGGTATTGGGCCCTGTGGGTGTCTAAAGGAGGTTTTTCCTTTGTCCAGCCTGCTCACAGTGAACCCAGCAACATAATATTTGTACTGCAAGAGCTGCATGTGAGATTTCATTACTTAATTATTCCTTGTGCAGCTTGGTATGTTGTTTCCTTTTTTCTTTCACTTTCACTGATCAAATAACTTTCAGGCAATTTAAGAAACCACTTAAGAAAGGTTAGCCATTTCAAGAGGGTTTTTTTTTATCCTTTAAGTATTTAAATTGCTATGACCTTCTCAGCAGTTAACATATCAGACTTTTCTAAGTGCTTAGAAAGTAATTGGGTTTGCCTTTAAAATAAGGGAATATTAATTTCAAAACCTTTCAAGTATGGATCCATCTCAAAAGGAAGAAAATTTTCTCAACAAAAATTTAATGACATTACCCTCTGGAAAAAAGCATCATGAAATGAGGTCTCAGCTAGCAGGACCCTGAGTCYGTAAGCCCACCCAGCGCTGTAACATGTAGACTTTTCCCATTTGAGTTTATACACAGTCTAGTTTTGTCAGTATGGCATTGTATCCAAGTCAGACAATCCTGCTACACTAATGAGGATAGACTAAATCCAGACCTCCACTGGTCAAGTCTGCACTTCACCAGGTTGTCCCATGTGTTGTGAACTCAGGTTGGCATTTTCTTGGTGTTCTGTCCAATGAGCTCTTTCTTTTCTGCAGTACACACATTCTCTGCGACCTAAGATAAATAAAATATAGAAAGGAGAGAAACCTTCATTTACCAAATGTGTAGTTGGACTGGGGCTGTCTGCTTCCTTTCACATCTGTTTCATGTGCGAGAGCTGGAGATGTCTGCAGAGTAGGCTGTGGGACAAAGCAGCTGTGCAGAGTAGGTGGCACTTCCCCTCAGGAGCACTTCTCCAGCACAACTCAGTTGCATTCAGATCAGAAGAAGAATGGAGGATCAATGGCAGAAGTGTGTATGGATGGTCAGTGCTATGGTGGATGGTACTATGATAATACTGATGCTTATTTTCCTTCCAGTTTTTCTCCCAATATGTATTGCATAATGTAGGAGTAAAGAAAATACAAGGTGTTACCTGAGTGGGTAGTTGTCTGCCCTCTGCAGCTGTAGCCGGGTGCCCCTTTTGCCTCTTCAGAGCAAGGGGTGCTCTGCAAGGGGCGGATGCCGTCATTCCAGCTGAAGCTGGCATGTTGCAGAGTGCCATAGGATTTGTTGACATAGATCCTTAGCTCTGAGCAAGAGGGCAACTCTTCCTCCCTACAAGTTCTGAAGCTAAGAATCTGAAGAAGATGTATACAATTGAATCCATAACTAATTATTATAGGATTAATAACCAACATATTTAGGATAAGCTATGTCATTCATTTTCAGTGCAGATGTTTGGTTGCATTCAGCAATTCTATGAACTAGTTTTATGTTTCAAATAATCTGTCCATGATAAACTTTTCTCCCAAAAGCTCTGAACTAAAAAGGCTCCTTTAGCCAGGCCATACCCAGTATTAGCGGTGCTCTGTGGTACTTGCATGTTTTCATTACCAGATAACAATTTGCTTAAAGAAATTTTATATATTTCTGCTATAAAAATATTTTGTAGGAAATGCATTTTAAATACAGCAAGCATGCATAAACTTAATGTGCATAAACTAAGTGCATAATCATTGTCTGTTGGGAAGTATTCAGGATTGTAACTCCTTTTTGACACTTTGCCATATACAAAATAACTCCATGATGGAAAATATTATCATTTATTCTTTGTCATTCTGTATTTCCCTGCACTTGCTTAATTGTCTGCTGTTGTCCATTGTTCTTATGGATTTGCCCCTTTTGGACAGTTCTCAGATCATCCTTCACAAAATCTAAGAGCCTCCCTGAGAAGAAGATTGGTTGTACTGGCACCAGAGTACTGGGCTAGATAGTCCTTTGGTCTGACCTAGGACATGTTCTAATTCATTTTGTATTGTTTAAAGGTGAAATGTGTAAGCATTAAGTGCTACATGAATTTTTCTTAGGCAGTGTGTGCTTTTTATAAGTACCTAGGTTCTATTTCTCCACACACAAGCAGAAAATTTTCCCATTACCTTTTAACAAAAAACAGACTGTTCTACAGCAATTTTCATTCCCCTAAGGATGATAGCCTGTCATCTCTATTAATCTTCCACACATTATCTTCCCCTACATGCTTTATTCCAGTATGATGAATTTTTACACCAAATAAAGAAAACTACTGATATTTGGAAGAAAGTAATCCTCCTGACAGAAAATTTTGGGCAGAAAGATGAAAGTGGACAGAGTTAAATTTGTAGCATATGGTTAGTCTTTTGGACTGTTTTTTTTTCTTCTGTATTTTGGTTACTCAGAGATTTCTGAATTTCAGTAACAAAGTAGCTGGGAAATATATGTAGCTTGGCAATCCTCCCTGTTTAATTTTGTGGGAGATAGATAGATAGTTTTATATATTTTATAAATGCAAGTCATCCTACAGACTCCAAAGGTATGCTTGTCCATTTAGAGTTGTACATATTTATTAGTGTCTACATTAATGAGACCATCCTTTGTGCAGCACCCTATGCATTTAATTCAAATGACAGCTCTGAGCATCATCAGAATAGGAAAGAATAAATAGTGAGTGTTCACATTCATGTTGCTTTTTTTCTTTCACAAGCTTTTAAAATTGCTTTCAGAAGAGAAAGGTCTTGATTGTTTTTGTTGTTCATATAATACTGTTGGTGTATTAAAGACATTTGCAGTGATGCATAACAATATGTACTTTATTGTGCATCATACCAATATATACCGCAGTGCTGAGATCCTATTATTTGTTCAGGGTGTTTTGTAAGATGCTGGCTTAGACCATTTAAATAATGTTAATTTTGGTTATGAAATAAATTATTATTGTATTTATATTAATGCTGCCTGTAATTGAAAGCAGTGTTAAATTTCAAAATTAAGAGAAGGGGATATTAATGCTTCTTTCCCCACTGAGTTGTTTACTGTAAAATGTAATTAATAGCCACATTAGGTGTTCTGGCTCAAAATCTTCTCCTGTTTTATTTTTATTTTTTTCCCCCAGTTATTTTCTCCTTCATTGTTAAAAATGTGTTTTGGTTAGGATAATTTGTGCTGAGGTTTCAGTAAGTGTCCTCCTGACTTGTTTTTCATTGCTGAAATTGAGCTCAATAACCGTATTCACAAGGTAGTGCAGAGATATTTCTTAAAAGTGTAATTCTCTACRAAAATTCAGTATTTCCTAGGATATTTTGCTGTTTACTCATTTTCTAGCAAGTTGCAGAGTCATTGTTCCTCCATTCCAAGTTGAAAGAACCTTTTGTTCGAAACTGGGAAATGTAAGAGGCCAATTACATCTCCTTGTGGTACTGCAAACTTGAAAATTTTGTATCCAGTTTATTCATTTCAAATAACTGTACTTCTGTTTACAAGTTCCTGYTGTGGTTACAAAACCAGTTGGAGATACCAGTAGAGTATTACTAAAGAAAGACAGGCAAGTGAAATTAAAACGTTTAGCTTTAATAATAATAAAACACTTAATTTTTTGTAAGTATACAGAAATTTGAAATTACTCTTCATACCCCTTATTTTCCTTCCACACCATTTAATATTATCCTTTGGGAATTATAMAGCTGCTAAAAAATAAGGAGGAAAAGTATCATTCAAAAAATCATCAACTCCTGTGTTCGTGGTCATGAGACGAAGCGCTGTCCCTACGCGGCTGCGGGCTGCTCCCAGGCGCTGCTCCTGGGGAGGGCACCTTGCCTGGGGCACTGCTCAGCTGCAGCGAAACCCCCCCCGACGTGTCCTGGTTTGCTCTTGCTGAGGATAGCATCTGACTACCTCCTCCTTGGGGCAAAATCAAGGAAGGAAAATAGGGAAAGAAATTGGATCTTGCAAGTTGTCTCTGAGACGAAGAGCCTCTCAGGGCCATTCCTATATGGAAGTGGCTTGTGTTGCAGGGTTCTTTGTTCAGGCTGACCAAATCCATCATCGACAGCTAAAGGACCTGTGCAGGTCCGCAAAGGGAGTTTGTGTCGCAGCATGTTCTTAACTCTTGGTCCCACACTCYAGGCATTTCTAAAAAAATAGTTTCTATGGACATTCACTTCTGTCATAAATGAAGTGAAATGAAATCGAGCAAGAAGTAGAGTAGCACATAGTTTTCACATAAGCTTCATTAGAACAATCAAGAAAATGAGGAAAACAATACATCTGTGTACAAATATAATGGAATGTATATTTCAAGATATAATACAAAATAGTATTATGAATAAAAGATGTTTCATCATCTTCTGAGGAAACACACTACGCAGGAATTTACTGTGAGTATGCAGTAAATTATTTTGATAGTTAAGAATGATTACATCTGCAAAATTAAGGTAGGAGGAAATACATTCTTTTCAAAGTCAGTGTTTTAAAAGTCCTGCCTTATTTTTCTGATTGCCATCTTTCCATGGAAGTCAAAGTGGAAGAGGCACTTGAGTGTTTTGCTTCCTGCTAATTTCAAGTGCTGGCTGCCAGTCTGTATCTTCTCATCCTGTTGACTGAAGAAGGATTAACGAAAACAAGGAGCAAAATTAAACAGTTGGATTTTTTTTTTTTTAATGAACATAGCTTCAAGTTTAAGTCTGAATTTTCACCCTATAAGCAGGCTATTTTTTTGAAAAGGAGTTAGGAATTTTTACTCCTTACAAACCTAAGCTAAGTAGTAGTACACAAGCAATATTCYGTTTTCCATTCTTTTTGTTTATTTCCTTACTATGGGTATCTTTATATATGCAAAAAGGCAATGAAAAAAATCACAGTATATAATGTAATTAATAGCTTGTATAGTAGCATAACATTGTGATGTCCTGATACAATATACTGGAAAATCAGGTCATTTTCCATTGTTTTGTTTCATTTTGGAAATAGAGAGGTGTATACAACACTAATCATAAATTCATCTCTATTCCATTCTGTAAAAGAAATGAACAGCTTTTTTTTAGTTAGCCTTGATACTGTAAAACCTTATCCCTGCAAGGGAGTTCTGTGGGGCTTCAGTTGGGAAGGACAATAAACTTGGATAAGTTTGCAGGTTACCAAAGTAGGCTCATAGTTGCATAGTAACTCATTTTTATTTCATTCATATTGATGTGCTACATAAAATAGGAGTATTATAGTTCATCCAGATGATATAGTAATCACTGTAATCTTGTAAATGAAAGAGTCATTCTTCAGTATTGGAAAACTGTCAGCTTTACCCAACTGGAAACATAGAAAACCACACCAAACGTTTGAAAAATTCGGTAGCAAAATAACTGGCGCAGTGATCACAGTTCAGCAAAGCATTTACCGGCATGCGCGTAATCTACTGAGATGTGTATTCTGTCCAATTTATGCTCGGTAAGGCAGAGTGCCTGTCCTTTACAGATTCATTGAGAGTCAAGTGTGAGAATAATCCCTACAGCACAGGCACAGTGGTTTGGGCATTGCGACCTGCTTTAAATCACACCACATATGTCCTGGGTTTTTGATATGGGTAGACAAAGGAAGCCCACTGTGCTGTGACAGTGTCGGGCCTGCGGCTCAGGCAAGCACTGGCTACAACCTGAATAATTTCAGCCCCTTCTGGTGAAGTTGGTCTTCTTCTGCATGCTCCAGGAAGTTGATCTGTGCAGGCACTGTAGAAATATCAGGCTCTCAAACAGCTGACGTTGTGCTGGGAGTTACTGGAAAGTAGCTCTAACGGGACAGATGGCCATGTGAATGTTCTGGAAAGAAAGGATTCAATTACGGGAAGAGGAGAGCATGACCAAGGAACCCAGGCACATAGTAGTCCTGTACTGAACACAGTGCAATTTAATTACATGGTTATATCTGCATGTGTATGTAAGTACTTTGTTGAAGTACTCAGAATTTGCTTCTAATATTAACATTACATTAAAAATTATGGACATCAGTCATAAGATCCTACCAGAGTTTCTCATTCTCCACTTTTACTACATTGTGTATGTCTTAATACTATTGTTGCAGTACAATCTGTTTTGGTCTTTCCTTTGAGCTGATAGGGAATTACATGGTAAAAGGTATATAGCAGTATGTGTGTGTGTGTGTGTATGYATGTGTGTGTGTGTGTATGTATGTATGTATGTATGTATTTCTTGTATTTTGGAGAAAATAAAAATACAGGAGGAAATAAAAATACAAATGTTTTAGAAAAAATACAAATATTTTACAAAAAATACAAAATAAATCAGCATGCCTAGCATTTATTATTTCCCTAACAAAAGCATTTCATATTTAACCAGTTGACATATCAGTAAAAATAATCAAGTTACTTACCAACATACCAACATTCTGGGAATGCATTTCATCTACAAAAAAACATACAGTAGTTGTCTCATACATTAGCCTGAAAGTGCAAATGCTTTCTGACTTACTGTCTTGGCAGGTAACAGAGTATGTGTATGTTCCAGAAAAGCAATGAAGCTTCAGCATTTATTTAATGCTTAAGTGCTAACCCAAAGAAGGATGAAGTTAAGATTGAGATAACTCTTCTTGGAACAAGGATCATCATACTTCCCTGCTGTAGAAGTGGACTTGCTGCTCTCTGCTATGTAATCATATTACATAACCTTTTTAATGACCTGATTAAACCCATTTTAAGAGTTTTGCTCCCATTACTGGCAGCTGAAGGCTGTCTCCAGACAAAAATACTCCCTGATAGTTAGAGATTTAGTCCTTCAATTTTATTTTCCTTCCTTAATGTTTATCTTTTTTTAATAGAGAACAGTATGTTCCTTCTCAGTTTTGACTTTGGCTAGGCAAAAAAGCCCCAGCTATTTTAATTTCCTCTCCTAAAATAGGGTCCCATTTCTTCTGAAAATCCTAGTCTTTTTTTTTTGTATCAATTCCAGCTTGAATCCTAAATTCAGCCATGGTGCATTGGCTGCAGCAGATATTTGCAAGGAATGAATTTTGTTCAATATGTCTTGCTCTGCAAAAAAGGAACTTTACAAAAGAGAGTCCAATAAACAACTCATTTCATTTATGGTTTTGTTTAGAAACATAAAGCCAGATTATACAACACTTACACACACAACATTTTCTAAGGACATAAGGAAAAGACTAAATACCTATGCCAACAAAAATACAAGTGATAATCCAAATAAAAATGTTCACTTTTCAATACAATATAATTTACACAGAACACTAATAGAAATTTAGAAATTCCGAATAAAATAGAAAATATTACATATAATAAGGTATAATATTTGTAGAAGGTCCATTATTTCTGAGCTATCAAATGATGAATACAATATCTCTAATAAAATATTATGCATCTTTTCCAGACTGAAGTACTGAGGTTTATATTTTCCAGTGCCACTTGCAGTTTTACTTCTGTGTTGGGTTCATTTTGTAGATAGATGCATTTTCAGAGATAAAATACCTGTGAAATGAAAAAGAGTGWTTTGGGTGAGAAAAAAGTGTACTCATTTTATCTATATAAGTATTGCGTAAATTATTTTAGGCCTGTGGTAGTCTATACAGGTGCCTTCAAGGACTAGCTAGGAGAGTGTTAACACATGGGTCTTGGGATACTGAACCCTGCAGCTGCTGTTAACTGTGAATATTTCAGAGGGTATAGCACATTTTGCCTCTGGGCTTTGTGATTTCTGTTTGTTGCCTCTCTATTTAGATCTTTTCAGTTTACAAATCTTTTACATTTTATTAAAACTTAGCACTATTGGTATATTCAAACTGAAAGCAATTCAAGCTGTGGGAGATTCTGAAATGAAATTTCTTTATCATTTACTATCTCAAATGTTTTTTGCTAATTCCTGTCCAAATATCAGTGAGCCACAGAGCAGATGCTGCCAGTTGCCTGCCTGGTTCTCATGGAGCTGCTTTCCTCTCGCTCCTTAATCTCTGCTGTGTTCTGTAAGATGGGCTAATTTGGTAGTGACAGTACAAGTCCATTTTCAGAGCGTATGCTTTAAAGCACATATCATAGTTTATATCCCAAAAAGTAGTCATCCAGTCACAGCCTGGTGATTGAGAGCACTTAATTCAAGAGCCCAAGTTTTATATATAATTAATGGAGAAGTCAGGAACTGGGCCTTCAAAGGAGAATTGAGATAACCTAATCTGCTTTGTATTTTTCCATTCTCAGTACATGAATAGATGGGACCTTGGTAGGGTGCCTAGAGCCAGAGAGTAGTCAGCAGTGAGCACACTGACATGTCTGAAGTCGTGCCAGATGCAGGGTTTCACAACTGATGCTTCCATCCTGTCAAGATTTAGATGCTGATCTATCTTTTGAGCAATAAGTACCCCACTGAATGAAAAATGTAGTAGCCTTTTGAGACGTCTGGATATAATTCACCTTTGGTAGATGAACTTGCAGCTCAGTATTTTTAGAAGAGTAATGTAGTTGTGAACTGGAAGCAAGACATGCTTGGGGAGCTTGGCAAAGTGAGGGACTGTTTTTTTTCTGCTTATTTGGGGTCACTTTGAGGGAGGGAGTGCTCTAGTCATGAAATGAGAGAGACCAAAAAAGTAAGAGAGAACAAGCCTGATCGTGCCGGGGGGGGATTTGCAAAAAGAAGCATGCCAGCTCTGCTCAGTCTGTGGCAGCAAAATCTGAAGGGAAAACATGCTACCGCTGTGGTGGGCCTGAGCTAATATATTTGCCTCCCGATGGATGTTCCTGGTTTGCAGTTGCTGGTGGGCTTACGGTGGCAACACAGCTCGCGCTGTTGAGTTTATGCACATGTATTTGTCTCAGGCTGTGGACAGGGCATACATGCCCTCCATGACCAGGTGAAAAGATAACTCCTGGAAGGATGAGTTTGGGTTCTGGTCATCCTGAAGAGATGTTTCTGTTTATTTCTGGTGATATCAGGTGTCTTCAGAAGCCATTTGAAGCATGAGATTGCAGCCTGAACTGCTCTTTGAGACTTTGGGTGTGCAACAGAGCTCATTGCGTCCTTGCCTTTCATTTTCAAGTGGTGACAATCTTAATTAYGCAGAAGCTTAAAACATGATTTTTCAGATGAAAAGCACAAAGGCAAGTGTATGGGTATAGCTGTCAAACATAGTTACAGATTTATGAAGACCCATGACATCATATTCAGTGCAATTACACTAGGCTACAAAGGATGGGAAAGCTTATTCAAATAGATCATTCTAAAAAAGCACTTTAAGCTTTTTAAAGGTATGAGAAAGTCAGATTTTTGCAGTGGAACCATAACTTTTTATCAGTATTCTTTGGCTAGTCTTTAAGTCAGATTTTAAAGTCTAGCCTTGCACTGAGAGTAATGAGAACTCTCCTAGTGCGTCTGGACTTGGTACTGTTGCTCCTTGGTTAGGTAMTATTGGAGCTTTCTTTCTGTTTCATTTTCCATTCAGGAATCTTGTATGCCCACTGGTTTTAACCTCTCGTTAATCAAAGTGGTATTGATGTGTTCCTTCATTTAGCCCAGGTGAAGGGTGGCCAGCATGCCCATCAGATCTGATAGCCAGAGGGGAACRATACAGTCCCTGACACATGTAAGCTCTACGCAGCACAGACTATAGTTTGTTAGACAACTCTCTAAGCTATTCTGGCAAATTTTATCAGCAGTACCCACTAATAGCACAGTCTTCGTATGCCCCAGATGTTTCCATCTCCAGGCAGCTCTCTGAGCCCGCCACAGGGCTTCTGCCGCACAAGTTACATGTGCATGGAGCTGCCTCCACAACAGCAGTCAGCTGGCAGCAAAGCAGCATTGCATCGTCTGATGCTTGTGGCTGATCAGTGGCTTACAGTTTTTCAATTTGTCAGAAAGTGAGGTAAGACAGAGTTAATTTCCATATCAAACAATAGTGAAGTGCTGAAGTAGCTGTCTCCTCAAAAGACAAAAAAAGATGAGAGAAAATCTGGTACTGTTCCCTAAAACCACCATTATTATATAGAGCACAAAGTCATATCCCTTTKCCAATCCACTAGTAGAAGAAAAACAACGAGGCAGAGAAACAGTAATGAATGATTTTATTGATTAATGGAAGATACTATTAAAGCAGGGCTTTAGGTAGCTTATACAAGCCTAAATGGATAATGTACCAAAAAAAGGAAGAACATTTGAACAGGTACGGTTTTCTGCCTTCATTACCGCATACCATTTTATCTACACTTTCCTTTTAGCCCAAAGTTTCTGTCTCTTTTTCCCMGAAAATGAAAGCTGAATTTCTGTCAGTAGGGAACAGAAGAATTCTGTTTTCAAGTCACTTGTTTTTATTACGAACATGCATGTGAAGCAGCTTAAAAGGTTCCCCAAAATATACATTTGGGGGATTATTTATGCAAATACCTTTGACCCCTCAAGGGACCTGGAAATTAATGGAAATAAGAAAAATTAGATAAAATCAATCTACCGAAAATAAGCAAGAAATGGATTGTTTGAAATATGCAAACTATACTAATTAAATGGGCATTTTAATTAATTATACTGGAAACAGTAACAGAGGCTGCTGTGAGTAAACCATTAATTGAGCATTCAGATTCCATAATGCTGAGAAAAAGGGTTGTAAAGTTAGTGGATGCAGTTTTTCAAATCCCAGAACAGAATATTTTGATTTTCTAGTGCAGAAGACTGAATCTGAATTAAAACACCTGCATGCTATGCTTAGATTTAAAAAAGTGATAAAAATAGTGGGTGGCTGGCTCAAAAGATTTGTCATGGGTAGATTACAAAACTAGTTGGCAGTCACAGGCCTCTTGTACTGGCAAATGTGATGTTTTATTTTAACTTGGACAGTGTTTCTGCACGGGCCCTTTGTGTTGTGGCCTAGAAAGTAAATGATGCTCAATATCACACTTTTCAGTTTTTTGGACAGTGTTTGTGGTTTATAATGGTCTGTTTTGTGGAATCTTAAGCTTCTGAGGGGTTATAAAGCAAATGAAAATCCTTGRTTTAAGATTAGTGCTTAACACTTTATAACAATGCATTCCCTAAGTAATCTGTGTTCACAAATTAAAATAAAACTTAAAGCTAACACAAGCCAGCACGTCATTTGGGAATGGTACGCTGTCAAAGCACACTCTTCAGGCCTGCACTGGCAGCCAGAGCCTCAGTGAGCCCTGGTTGCTGGACTTATGCTGGACTGCCTAGGTTTGGCAGGTGGCCCATCTGCTTCTCCCCATCACCCTGCTGGGGGTATTATTTYCCACTCAGCCTCAACATTTTTATATATTTTTTAAGAAACATAGCATATAGCAATAGCAACAACATTATCTAGCTGTAGGTAGTTAAAACAGTGTTTCCTTTTCATTTCGTAAAAAAAGTATACTCTATGGTCATGCTTTCTTCTTAAATCTTTCCATGCTCTTGTTACCAGTATGGCTTCCTACGGTAAAAAAGAAGAAAGCAGACTGGGCTTCCTCAAAGTTCACAAGTATTTCAATAAAATGTGCTGACTTAGGGAAAAGGGCTTTTTCTGAGCTTTGTAGAAGAACCCACTACGTTCCTGAAGATGCAAACATCTAGCCAGCGGCTGATCTCTCAATACCYGCACAATATGAAAAAATAGCTTTTTCTGTTCTGTTTTATTCTTTTTTTCTGTGTAAAATAAAGTTGGGAGAACCTCAGTTAGAAAAGTCTGTTTTATTAACCCTTATTTCCTGCACATTGTCCTGTATAATCCCATGTGACAGAATGTGCTAAGCACCACTTAGTTGAGTATATTTGCATTGTAGGAATGAAAGAAGAGCAATTCCTAAGCACAGAATTATATGATTTTCCAACAGTTTTGTAGTTTTAATTCAGCCCACGGTCTGAAACTATCGTTTGGATAGTCCGAGATCATTGTTGCATTATATGCACATGGTTGGTTACATTTATTTTCCATATTATTCACCCCAAAGTGGTGTTTAATTTTTCCTCTTACACACTAGGCTGCTACATTTGCTGATCTGTATTTCCACAGACACAGAAGAATGCGATTTCATTTCTCTGCAGCAGAAATGACAGTTCTTCCCATTTGTCAGTCTCCATGTTTCTGAGGACACAGTGGCAGAAAGATTGAAAACCAGCACGAAAGGATATTAGAAGCTTATACAGAGTCGTGGAAGTGGACTCTTGAAGGCCCCGTTCCCTGCAGGAAGGTGCTCTGGCACCCCGTGTGCACCACCACAGCCCGTCTCCTCAGGGTGCTCACCAGCGCTGCCGCAGGGGTCGTGCTGGTGTAGCTGGCTGAGGGAAGACGGGCTGCACTGGGAAAGGCCGTTTGCCAAAACGCAAATGAAGTCTGCCAAAAGAGCAGTAGCAAAAAAGGATTGCCGAGAGGACTTTTTACTACTGAAACTTTCTAGCACAGAAATGCATTTCTAGCATTCTGGCAGAATATGATTGAGGGAGCTACTATGAAATGTGGCTTGCTAACAGTAATGTTAAAAAAAAATCATTCTGAAGAGAACTTTCTCACCAAATGAAGGAAGGAAAAAAGGCTTCTTTCCTTTCTCCTAGTCATGTTATATACAGGTCCCCAACTGGTGAAGTGCTCTCTGCGAGGATACAGGAGAAGGAGCATGCCAAGTAAATACATTTACTGTCTGGAGCTGGAGGTGCGGCAGCAGTGGCAGAAGTGTTAATGAAGGATGGGGCTCACAGGAACTGTAGCAAGGACCAGGGAAGAGAGGCAGTGCCAAGAGCTGGAGGAAGGAGAACAAAAAGAGGCAGCAGGCCCCAAGCAGGGCCCAGGAATCGAGGAGGAAAAAGTTGTGACAGTGCAGCCCAGTTGCAGAAAAGCTGGCAAGTATCAACAAAGAAGGTTGCATGCTCTGATTACTGCGTGGGGATCTAAAGCTCCTTTTTTGGACTGCTCTGTGCATCTCAGGTGCTTGAAGTAATGTACTGTGATCACAACTGTGCAATTGCTCAGGCTGCCCAGGCTCAGAGTGGCTGAACCTGTCCTTGCATGACAGATTTAGAAATATTGAGAGTATATGATTGGTAAACCACCACTGAGTAAGAATTTTAATTAATCAACTATTGTTACGTGGTAATGTTCCCACAGGTTCCAGAAGAAAGGTCAAAACAGGAATACAACGTGGCTTTTTCCGCTGGGAAACTTCATCATTGTCAAAACCATCTGTAACTTACGTAAAATGAAAATAAAACAGAGTTTCTCATAGTTAGACATATCATCCCTCTTAAGTCATACCAGGATTTGTTGCCCAACATTGCTTTTGAAATCACCGACTGTTTCTGAGTGGAATACAAGCTGAGGTTACCCTGAAGCTGGTAATGGTACCATCTCGACAACCACGTCCGATCGCTTAGACTGGCACCTCATTGTTTGCTCTCTGTGCCACCAGCAGTGTAACATCTAGGTCACTTGTAAAATAGTTCAGTTTTCATCCAGCTTGCCTAATAAAAGCTGTTAACACTTGAGTATGTGTTTGAAGGAGAAAACTGATATATAYTATGTTTCAGATTCATGCTGGTTCTGTTGCATTTATTTGGAATAGTTTAAGTGATGTCTGTAATCCTTCATCCAGTTTCAAAAGTGATGTATAGCGATCTTTAAATTTGTCTAGCCTGGCGCCAGTATTTTTTTTTTTGTGCTAAGAATTTTGATAAAAGAATCCAACCAATACTAGGCTGTAGCATGTTTACATTTGTACAGTTGCTAATTATACTTCGATTACTTCTTTGTTAGTATAGTTTTGGCACATCCMAAAAGATATTTAGAAAATATTTAGATATTTAGATACTCCCAGAACGAGATATATCTCACCCACATTTAGCTTCCTAATGTGTGAGCTAGCTCCCTTTTCATCAATGAAGAGCAACAGCCACCTCCACAGACCAAATCATCCAGCGTATCTTCAACACTTACCTCAGCATGAGATGAGTCACCCTACAAAAGTATCTTTCCATTGACAGCTCAACATGACTAGTTAGGCTTAAATATCTAGCTTTTGGACACCTGTGTTAGGGAACTGAAATGTTTAGCTATCCTATAACTGTCTTTTCAGACTCATGTTTAGCAAGCCAGAAATGACTTGGGGTTGAACATAGCTTGGTGGAATGTAATTATGTGCTCAGAGGGCTTAAAACTTGCCTTCTTTGCATGCATCCAGTGAAAAAAAAGCATTCAAATGGAAAATGTAGCAAAAGAAGCTAAGTCTGTTAGGAGCTGAAGCTCTTCTCAGTTTCTATGGGGCATGTACTCCTGTGTGATTTAGGATTTATTTTTGATTTTACTGTCTTATCACTTTAGGAGAGAAGGGAAGAAAAGAAGGGAAACAGGACATTTTCAGCATTTAATATCAGTCAGAACATTTGAGAATGCTCATACAACAATAAAAAAAAATCCTCATCTTTTGTCTCAAAGCTATGGAAAAAGTCTGTCATAAACAGGGCTGCTGTTCAATTTTATTTTATGTTCATTTGTACTGGTATTGAAAATGAGCAACAAGGGAGACCACAGGTGTTAAAGCACTGAAGAACTGGAAAACAAATGCAATGCTTCATTTTCAGCCAGAGGCAGGTTACAGCGTTCCCAGGGAAAATCCTTTTAATAGAAGGAAATTTTGTGGTAAACTGCTGTGACATYAAGCAGACTTGACTATAATTGATTAATGTAATCTGCATAGTATATGATTATCTGAGATACGGCTAGCGAATAATGAAAGTTTTGCAAAACTCAAAGCCTGTGCACAAGGTTATGTCTTCTTGCATAAATCTGGAAGCGTAAAGGGGCTTGGAGAAGTGCTTTAAATTGCCAAGGATGATCTGGATGATAAAACTTAAGTACAAAATGAATATTAATTTTTAGTGCAGTAGAATTAGCTGACTTTGAAGATTGCTGATATTTACCCTTTTCTGGAGTACACTGATGTGCTTTAAACAGAATTTTTAAATTATTTTACTTATATAATTTTGTATTTGTTTGGTGTACGTGTGATAGTGCAGCTACTGCATTCTGGTTTGGACACAGGAACAGTGCTCAGGGGAGATGGGAAGCTCTGGAGGGGGGAGCAGGAGAGTGTGCTGCGAGGTTTTGGAGGAGATGCTGTGTCTGCGCTTAGACAGTAACATCTTGGCGAGGCCAGTTCAGCACCAGTGACCCCTTCAGCCCTGGATAAGCTCCTCTCAAGTGAATGCACAGCTGACGTTTCCTTTGGAGCAATAAGAGAATAAAATAAAATTTGGATTGTCGGACTTCCCAGAGGGAGCCCGTTGTCATCCCCTAGCGTACTTTCTATTCCTTTCTATGCCTTTCAGTCCAAGAACTGACAGCAGAAAGTATTTTGCAACCAGCATCGTGAATATAACATGAGTAGAACACAAGAATAGCTTTGAAATGGCATTTCTTCAGGAGAAATCCAGCTCACGCAGTTTTGTAGTACAGCTTTGGCAAGCAGTTGTGCAGGACACTGTGTTCTCTCTCTCCTCTCATTCCTGGGACAGTTGTGAATGGATTGATTAAGGCTGAGATTATTCTCTGTGATACTGGGATTTCTGTGTACCTTGCCAAAGTGGCCAGTTTGCCTTCCAGTAGGGGCACAAYATCCTTGATCTTTTTAGGTAAATAATTTCCTTTAAAATTTGCAGTGAAGAACGCTGGAGTTCCCGCTGGAGTCACAGAGCAATGAGTCCCACCCAAAAGCTGCCGTCACACCTTGGCCAAGTTGTCCTAAGATAAACATACTTTTCAGAACTAATTTTGACTTCCTTTACTTTTCCTTTAGCAGTGGGACCTTCTTATGTCACTCTCTCATGGTTCAGAGTTCAGGTCAGGCTTAAACTGTGTAGTCAAGGAGTTGGATGTTACCTGAATTGTCCATGGTCTCACTACTATGCACATTTCATGAAAATGAGTGTTCTAGTGAATTGGTATTGTAATTGCTATAATCACTACTCATTAAAAAATTCAGAGTTTGCAGTCAGACTCATTTACGGCTTATATTGGACTAATCTACTGACAGTTTTCAATTACTAGCGGATTAGAAAATGTGCTCTTCCTTCTTTGCAGCACAGAGTCACCATCATAGCTGAGATGACAAAAATCTATTTGCAAGCTATTTTATTTGCATTCAGTAACTCTATGTCAGATATTAAAAATTATGATAGATGGAATATCACTACAACATATTCAACTGTTAACTACTTCTGACATTTTTGTGAGAAATCATCCAAGAACTTGCACTGTCACTATAATTTATTTGGCTAAATGAATATAATGCATGTAGTTAGATTTTCTGGATAAGATCTTAGAGGAAAGAGTAATTTTTTCCATTGAAATGGGAGTCTGTATTCTTTGTCAATATTATGCAAAACATAATCACACAAGGAAAGAAAAAGAAAGTGAAACCTGCAAAGTTTTGTGTGACTATGACATAAAATATCATTTGTAAAACATTAAAATTGTAGCTCAGAAAAAAAGATATGTTTGTGATGAGAGTTCTACACAGTGGTAGATGTTTGAGATGTTTGATTGATTTGTTTATTTCAAGTAACTTTCAGAAGATAGCATAATATTTCTGTGAAGTGATTTCAGATATTCAAACATTCTGGTCTGTGTTCTTACCATTAGAGATACAGTGCTTGCCAATTATTTAAGGCTCTTTTCCTCCTTCGCTCCACCTAATAAGAGTTCTGTGACCACTTCTCTCCACTGATGTAGTTTCAGCATCACTGCATGAAAATTAAGGGGCTGTGGAAAATAGTTGTGTCTTCCTATAGTTGGTGTTAGGACCCTCAAACTCATTTGCTACTTTCATTTTCCAAGTTGTYGTTTATCAGAGGACAGCCTTTATTAAATAATTACTGGAAATGAACATCTGCCAAGTTGCAGGAAAATTATAATATAGCTTACCAGTCAGGCATTCAAATGCTGGAGCCATTGCCGTTCCCCTAACTAGGCCTCTATGACAATCAGGGAAAATTCCCTTTCTCTTCCACCCCCAAATAACCATTATGTGCCAACAAAATTTCATCTAAATCCCATTCATAAGGAAGCACCCCGAAGGAAGGAAAAAACCTTGTAGAACATGTCTTTGGATACGCACATATCAAAAAGTTTATGTTGCGCCCATCCCAAGAAAATTTGGAGTTTCAATACACTGAGGGAAAACAGTGACCTCTACAGATGCAAAGCTTTTCTTTGCAGTTGTTTGGAGATAGATCTTCCCTGCTTCATAGTACCATTACATTTCAACTTGGAAACCTCCTCAAAGATGGAGACATCATTAGAAAAAGCAGTGCACAGTCAAATGTGCTGATTCATTCTAGGTTTTTAACCTTGCACCTGCACTGGCTCCCCAGATGCACATCATGTGCTTTGTCAGAGACGCAACAACGTTATTGTTCAAAAAGCCTAGCTGCATGTGCAGGTCGGCAGGGTAGCTGTTGCCAAAGGAGGGGAGAAACAAAACACAGCGCTCACGGCTCTGCCTGTCTTGCAACAGTTGTGATTCCTGAATTTACAGCTGAAAAGTGGCTGTAAATATCTCTTCTCTACACTCTTAGCTATGATTATAATGAGCAATCGGAGTGGCTGAAGTGTTACATTGCTTTCTAGATGAGCCCCTTGTAATACTACATTCGGCTCATGTGAATGCTAATTAGTAACGGCATCTTTTAAACAAAATGTGGAGCATAGTAAGAAACATTAATAGAAATAAGTTCCATATTTGAAAGATAACTGCATTAAGTGTATGCGCCTTTGTTATAGGTGTTGTTTAATAAAAATGATGCAGCTAAAGCATCGGCAAGCAGTTGCAAGTACCATAGGGCAAAAATATCTTAGATATGTGAATGATTTTATTCTTTAAGTGCACAGCGCATTACATCCAGCTAGATGCATTCACTTTTTTGAATGAAACAGAATAGCATAAGAACTGGCTTAGCCTGCAGGTCCAGTGATCTGACTATTTTGTCTCTGAACAAAGTGGTAGTGAAAGCTTAGGACGGAACATAAGAAACAGTGAAAGTTGAGAAGTCTTCCAAGAATTAGTTGTTTAAGCACAAATGCACAAATGTCAAGATTATCAAGACTCTCACATTCAATTTCTCTTCATATGGAATTTTTTCTGTATTCATAATCATCCTTTTCATCTCTATATTTTCTGGTTCTAATAATTCATTTTTTTTAATTGAGGCAACAGAACAGTTCTGTATTCAAGATGAGGAAATACTGCAGGTTTTACAAGGGCATAATGCTGTTTTCTTTTCGTTTCTTTTCCTTTCATAATAATTCCTAATAGAGGTTGTCCTTTTGATTGCTACTGGACACTGAACTAATTCTTTCTGTAGAACTGTCTATAATGACTCCAAGATCTTTCTCCTGAAATAGCATGTCTAGAGTCTTTTATTGTGTGTGGAGAGCTGTTTTTTATCACCTCAGCATTTTTATCACCTCTCAACTCATTTTCTAGATCACTTATGAATAGTTTAACAGAACATGTCCCAAAATGGTTCTTGTGGGATTCCTGTAGCTACTTCCCTAAAATAGACACCTATTTCTTAACTTTTGTACTGCACAACTTCATGAGCACTCTATCTGCAATCTTATTATGTAAAAAGACAGSAGCACTGCTATTTTACTCAGTAGGAGTGTGTTCAGAACATCTATCTTATTAAGCCCCTCACTGGTTTAGGAATCCCAAAGAAGCTTAAGCATGAAATAAGTGTCAGATTTCTTTGGCCGTAGTGAGGCACTGCTGGTCAGACACTTCTGCGTCTGAGGAATATTACTGTTGACAGTTACAGTATCTACATATTTCAGGACTAGGCAGCTACTGAGTAGGAATTTAGATGGCCTGAATTTGGGTTTTAGGATCTAAATCATGCCTAGATCCTGGGTGTTTAAGTTCTTTTGTAGCTATAAATCAAATGTGTAGGTTATGCAGTTAGATCAGGCTAGGTTTGGTCTATCTATTTATGTAGGCACCTACAATAGCAATTGGGCACCAAAGTTATGCCTAAGTGCTTTAGTGGCTTTATTCTGTAGGCCTGTATTTGGGGAAGCATGCTTCATCAAATGGATAGTTAAGTATGCAGCTATCTTTATGTGTGTTCTTAAATCTTTCATCATGAAATTGGATTTAAATACATGACTAAATGAAATCCCAAACTGACACCTCAGCCTGCTTCATACTCAAAGGGCACACAGCAGAGGTAAACTCTGTGCTGACTGGCCTTTGGGAATACAATACAATTTTTTCATTATGCTTACACATAAAGTAGTTTAGGCATGGATTTTTCCTTCCAAATTTTTTTAAGGTAGGAATACTGTACTATTTCCTTTATGTGATCAAAACCAGACTCTTCAAAGTACTTGACTACTGCGCTTTTGAAGTTGATTTATACTTCAGTTTGAAAATATAAAGCATAGCAAAAGAATTCATTCAGAACTGTGAGAACTTAAAACATTTATTTTCACATAAGACCCCATACTTAAAAGCAGACTGCTCTCTGCAAATCTTAGGATATAAATATTCTGTCTATGTATTCCTTGAGGGGAAAATTGCATTCTTATAGGACCAATAGAAATAATGGTGCAGTAATTGCATAGAAGGAAAAAAAAAAAAGAGGATATTGATATTTAATTTAAATTTTCCTTTTTGTATATTTCAAATGGCAAATATTATTTTTTGATTAAGTACAGCTTTGGGGAGCACTGTGTATACTTCATAGAGTTCAAGATGAATGTTTCCTGGATAATAAGAATTGTCTATATTTAAAATATCTACTATTATTGTAGGTATATAGAACCTTCTAAATAGTTAACATAAATGCAGGTACTTCTTTTCAAGATAAGTCAGGTAATTTATCATCAGCCAGCTTGTTGGATTATCTGAAATATTAGCAGAACTTTCTAGTCTAACATTTTTATGGCTTTAAGGTGACTGTTCAGCTTCTTTGTCTCTGGAAAAGGGGATTAAAATTTATAAAAAACAAGAAAACTTGACTCAATACACAATGAAATAAATAGAGCTAGACAGATGTAATAGAGGTAGTAAGATGATTTCAGGAAAGTGAGAATGATAGCAGGGGAAAAGAAAATATGTTTCCTCCAACCAGTGTAAACAAATCTATGTCTACTTTGCTCCACAGAATCTTATTTCTTCTTGTGCCACAGGCTCATTACTTTATTTTGACAAACACAGTAAGCTTTTAAAGTTCTTACAATGCCATCTCTCATCATAATATATCTCTAGTCTTCTCTTATATTTTTAAAAACACTAAATTAACTGTATTTATCCTTTTCAACATACTGGTTTAACCCCTTTGGGTATCACCAACCTGGTGCAGTTGAACAAATCCTCTAAAATACTGAGAACCCCTTCTTAAAGTGATGGTGAGGTCTGGGAACAGAGTCTGTGCTAGTTAGTGCTTGTTACTTTGTGCAGAATCTCATCCAACGCAGTAGCTCAGGCAATCACCACCCACATTTCAGTACAGCCAGGATCAGTTTTTTAAAACCCCAGATTGACGTGTGTGTCAGATAGACATCTATTTCTGAAATCTGCTTCATTGAATTACCAAGCATATATGAAACCAGCAGACCTCTTCTAGATTGTGTATTTAGATTGAAAATTAGACATTTGTAGCTGGAAAAAAAAATCTCTGTATACCCAGGAGTATTTTTCAGACCTTCTCAGCAATGGCAATAAATAATTTATGTTTTCTTTCTGCTAACACTTGTAGCCTTGTATCCTGGTAAATATGGTGTTGCCGTCATTTGTACCAGGCCACAGGGTTTGTGTTAAGCTAGTGACACAGGCCTTGGGACTTGCCAGGCTTGGTCTGGACCTGCCTCCGTCTGCCTGCAGCTTTGGTTTTGCTTCTTTAGTTCTAATGGTAATAATGGGTGACTACTACCTATGTTGTTTTAGCTTTTGCCTAGATTTGTATGAGTGTGGTGTAAACTAATATATATTTGTAACTAATAGATAGAAATAGTAAGTAGTCATCCTGTGGAGAACGGGCTCTCTATGACCCCAGAACAAAAACGCACCGTAGAGGAGTATGGGCATGGGAAGACAGCAGAGGCCTTGAAAGCAGAGGCGCAGGATGACCTGGAAGAGCCTGGGGCAATAAACAACTTACCAAGGGCTGTTGCTGGTCATTAAAGGAATGCAACCTTGGGACCTGAGGCAAACCCGTTTTTTGGGTAACAAAGACAACAAAGAACAAGTATCCAGTATATATAAAACTTACCGTATATAGTGAATTTAATGTGACATGGATTTGAAGAACAGTGACGAAAGGGCAATGTGTATAGCTTGTTAGCATACCTAAAAATTACCCCAAGTGCTTCCTAGAGAGAGGAAGAAATTATCAATGTCCGTATGATACTTCTTGCAGCAAAGGACTCCAGATACTGCCTTCCCACAGTCATGCCCTTCACCCAGACTGAAGCCATAAACCTCAGCACCCCGAGGGGCAGTGGGAGGGTGAGCGTAACACCAGAAAGGGATAGACACGAGAAAATTTGTTTATATGTCATTTTACCTGCGTGCAGTTTGAACTAGAAGCGTTAACATCATTGGAACTGGACTACTAATAATTCTTTGATTAGACTTTTAAGACTTTATTTAGCCAAAAATGAATCTTTGGCTCTGCACATAATGTATGTTCCTTTTGCCCATAATAAGAGTGTAACAGCTTGGTGGGAGTTCAAACAACCTATTTTGTAACTTGGATGCAAGAAATTGGTAATTAGCCTGTGATAAATCAGAACACGACATTTTGTACTCATATGAATTAAGGCCAAGTCTTCTTCCTAGAACTGAATGTACCCTGAATGCAGTGGTCTCCAGATTTGATCATAAGTTTTAAGGCAAAAATAATATGCATAGGAAGCATGTTTAGATATGGTAATTGCACATTTCTTGATCTTTAATTTACTGCTTGAGTTTTTCAAACTTTTTATTGACATTCATGTATTATACTCATTGAATGCCTTGCACAATAGGTTTGTGAACTCTATCTCTGCACTAATAGCTCTCTGTTCTAGCAGGTAATTTATGCATAGATCACTACTTGGTTATAGTCACTGGTTGTAGCTTCAATTTTGGTATAATCTATCACTTTAATGTGTTAACCTTTCTCCCAGATGTTTTATTTCCATTGCAGAGAATTTATATTTTTTGCTCATTTAACATTCACCCCAGCTGTTTGGGCTCTTTCAATAGTTATTCGATGATCATATTATGTCCATGTTCTTCTACTGATTTGTTTTTGTCTTCTTTCTCACCTGTCTAAACAAAAATATAATCTTAATACCACTTAATACCTCTTTGCCACTAAAATGTTGTTGTATTTCATTATGAAATGTATCAGGAGATAAATAAAACACCCTTGAATTGTAGAGGCCATATTGCAAAAGGCAGTGCTGAATGTACATAAATCTCTGTTCCTTTCACCTAAGTAACTACTAGAATTTTAGTGATGCATCAAGTATAGAAAAATAATTGTTGACATCTGTATCTCCACAAATTTACTCTGTTGTAAGCAGTATTCCTTTTTACATATCTATATTTAATTATGGGTTGTCTGTAGCTGACTGCAGGTGTTGTAAGTGGTTGGAGCGCACCCCTTCTCTTAGCTCGACTGTGTGAGTTCTCATATACTGAGCATATTCATCTTCCTTATTCTTCTCATTGAAGTAAGAATAAGTTCTTTAAAAGCAAGAATCAAGGGATGCCAAAGCTCTTTTAACTTTATTCTGTACTTGGCTGAGAACTATTCCCTCTCATACATTCTCAAATCATTCCTCAGATGCTTTTTGTTTTCTGTTCCTCCAGTGAACATTGTTTTCTGGCAGGACCTAGGACCTAACAGCTTTTTAACCCCAGAACAGGTACCAGTGAGAATTAATATCTGTTCTGGTTGACTTCCTATCATGTATTCCTATCATGTATTTAGTTCACTTACTATTTTTACCAATATCAGTGTTACAGAGAGCATCTTGGGTTTTGCATTTGTGTCCAGATTAAAAATTAATAGGTTTGCATTTGTCAAACTGCATGCTCATTAATTTTCTTCTGTACCATTGTCCATTGATCCTATGAAAAATGCCTCTGTAACAACAGCACTGTGATTATCATCTTTGTCTATGCTGTGCACTATTCTTATATTTGCAAATTCTTGCAAGATATGAAATCTACTGCAGTTCTCGTATTGTTGTTCAAATACCCATTGTTGCTTTTCATAGCTGTATTTTTTACAATATAGGAAATTTCATGTGTTGTATTTATGATCTACATCTCTACACAATTACTGCTTCAGGTCTCTCTTCTGTTACTCTTGGATTTTCTGTCATTTCCATTTATCAGGACACTTTCTCTTCATCAGTCCGGACTGTGTAATTTTGTTTGCTATGCAAATTCCAGTTTCTAAAAATATTTCTGAAGACTGAGTTTTCAACTCAGCGTTTCAACATTTCTTATTGCTATCTTGTATAGTAATGACATAAATTTTGCATTATGTTGCCATAGCCAATAGCATTAACATGATCACTACTTTATATCCTTGCTTTTTATGCAGAGGTAACTGCTATGACTGTATATTGCAATTTACATTCACTATCTCAAAGCCTTGTATAAAAAGTAGATTGAAGTTTCAGAACATTACTTGGATGCAAAGTAGGATTATTAGGCTTATGTCATAGATGGAAAACTGGGACACGAAGACTGTCTAATAAAGCTAGGTGAGGTGAATCACTGTCTTAACTGGGGTACACAAGTTTGTATAAGTAACATATACCAGAACCAGTACTGAAACTCAAACCTCAAGACTCAGATAGAAGTATAAAGGCATACTTTCCTTTAGCGATACAAAAATGTACAGCCCAGATGTATTCATTAAGTAGCTCCTTTGAACTTAAATGAACAGTACTATATGCTAAAATGTCCCAAAGTGGGTGACTGGATTTTTATTTTATTTTTTGTGAACAGCTAAGATTCAGCCAGGCTAAGGCAGTTTTCGCATTATGGAGTTAATATTTCACTACTCAGTTCTGGAGTATTTAGCATTTTACACTGTGCTGATTAAAATCTCTTGTAGATGCTAATTATGCTGGATTTAGCATTCAAACACTCAGAAATTATTTTTAAATCTTTAAGTGGCTTGTACTAGACTTATTTTTCAAAGGATTTAAAAGTCTCCTTATATTATGTCCTTTTGTCATGTTCTCTGTAAATGCTAAATCAATACAAAATTAGTAGATTCTCAGTTCTAAAAAAAACAAAAACCTTTTTTCATAGGAGGAAGAACTAAGGAAAAGTGGAGAAGCCAAATACGCACACTTGAGTGACGAGCTTCATGTATTAATTGAAGTGTTTGCTCCACCTGGAGAAGCATATTCTCGTATGAGTCATGCCTTGGAAGAAATCAAAAAATTCCTCGTTCCTGTAAGTAGCTTATAGCATTCTTCTCTGACTGTGTGTAGTTCTGTTTCGTTAAGCATGAAAAAGAATTTGGTCTGTTTGAGATTTATCTCAGGGAGATGCCGAACAGGCATTTATTGTCACAGCTGATCCCCCAGTAGATCTTCTACGTTTTTTCTTGTTCCTTTTGTCTTTGCTTTTTGCTTTCCTTTCTGGGCTTTTGGAAGGAAGAGTTGATTTATTTATTTATTTTTCTGTTTGCAAACATTTGGCATTATTATAGGAGTACACTTCCAAGATTTTTGAATTTTTATATTTGTAAAAGCATTTGAGTGTGCACAGTGATTTATGTAAATACCTAGCTAAAGGAGTTAATGAATTTCACGCGGGGAGAACAGCACAAGCAAAAAATTCCTCAGCACTATGTTTCTAAACTGAAGTTTCTGTTTAGACAGCTAGTCCTGACTCAGACAACAGTTTAGCAATCTTCCGTTAGCTAGGGAAGTACATAAGTAAATATTCAAACGTTTTCTAAAGCTGGGAACCTTAAATACTTCAGAATTCAAAACGCTCTGAAATAGAAGAAATACAAAATGGAATAAAAATCTTTTAATTTCTATTTGTATTAAACATATCACTTTCTGAAATATTTACGTTTTTGTCTATTGATTTTCCTTCAAACACTCTCAATTCTCTGAAATTCTTTTTCTCCAAAATTATACAGTATTCCATGATATTTTTATACTAAAGATTTATGCAGAACTTAAGCATATACATACTAAATACTAAATAAATGTTGCTTTGTGTAACAGAATGAAATAAGTTATAGCTTGAGGTCTGTTCTAGGTCTGTCAAGCACTCTGAACATGTTAGAACTTGCATTCCTACAAAACAATACAAAATAATGGGAGCTTATTTCTATCTGTAGTAAACAAATCAAATTGCAMTAAATCATGTCTCTCAATAATGATGGAATGTCTATTAATACCTTTTGATCATATGTAATATGAAGCCAAGATCAAAGATGTTCAGATGAGGAATACGTGTATTTGCATGACAGAACCTAAACCTCTTATTAGGTGGGTTTTTGAGGGAAGGCAAGGAGAACGCATTACAAGTACAGTATTTAAATACAATCTTTAAAACTTCAAATATTAAACATTTTTAAGAGTACAAAATAAGTAACTTAAAACAGTTAAAAATGAACAGCTCAATATTTGCTTTAAATAATAAAAAATGTAGCACCCAGTGAGTGACAGTAAATCTTTTTAAACAAGTTGAGTCTTTCATTCTCATTCTCCCTTTTCCATCCCATTATTATACTTCCAGTCTGGGAACACAAATAATAAAATATTGTTTTAAATATTCTTATACGGGGAAATAACTATGAGGTGAGAAAGTGTCTGATTCGTGATTTCTGACTCTGGGCTGAACATACGATAAGAGGGACAAAATTAGGTCAGTGTGATAATCCTGGCAGCATAACATGGAATGACATTTTGGCAAGGATCTGCCAAGCCATAGCACTGAAAAAAATTTGTAGATAAATTATAGGTTTCTGAAAAACCCATAATATTGTAGCTGTGAATGGTAACAGAACCAATTACAAAGATTGCTAGTACTTTTTCTTTGGATAACCTTATTTCCAGTTGTTCATGAGTTTGCCAACTTTAACTTGTGAGTGAGATTTTCTATGAAAGGTACCTATTTAAAGTTAGCTTTATATGTCCTTTTCATTCTGAAAAAGAGCTACTGCATCATAATGTTATGTAGTCATGACGGTGTCTATTCCTATGTGCCCTTGATTTCTAACATCCGTTATATATTTTATCCAGCCTGAGAAAATCTATTCTGGATGAATAAGGGAGAGAGTAGCATGATGACAGTAGTATTAAAATTTGTGGTGTATTACTGTTCTAAATATTCGGAATCTGCACAAACATACATTTTGTGTGACATAATTGTTTACTGATAGGATTATATGTATTTTCCAACACAAGTATAACAGCTACACTGGAGGAAATATAAGAAACAGGTTCTTTGTTATAAGATTTTGAACTTGGTTGACATTAGCAATAATCACTCCAAATGTGTAACAGTCATGCTTTATGACTTGTTTGTTAGTTTTATCCCCTCTGTGCTTCAGTTCAGATTTATAACAATTTACAAAGCAATTATTAACTGGCTAGTTACAACATGTCAAGGGGTTTGCACTCAAAAAGCTTGCACGAGATAATTTTCTTTTTGTTCCATGTTTACAGCATATCTTCAATATGTTTTATGATTTTTTGTTGTTTATAAGACCTTATTTATTGCAGCAGTGAATATTGCATTATAGGAATGGAAGAGTAGAACATAACATTTTTACATATACCAAATCAAGGATGTAATAAACTATACAAATGAGTTTTCATATTACTAATGAATTTTTTAAAATTTAAGTGAACTATTGCCCTCAGAAATTACACAGACTGTTTGTATCAGTAAGATGGAGGAATGATAATTTATCTGTAAGTTTTAATGAGACAATTTTAAAATAAATGCCTCAAAACATAATAGAAAAAGAGAGGAATATGGAATAGGAGGGAGGAAAAAAGGGAATAAAAACTGAACAATTTATTGACTGAAGAAAAATTATAGTGAACAAGTACTTTTTGTTTAAATGTGATTACTTCGCTCTTGCCCAAGAATAGTATTAAAACTTTTACTAGCCAGGGTTTCACCTCCAACTCGGAAACAGCAAACAGCCCCTGCAGTTTACAGTGGCTGTTCCAAATGCTGCTGCATTTTCAAGCTGCGAGCAGCTCTGCCTCAGGTGGCGTGTTGGTATCCCGCCAGCAGGAATTTAAGTGAGTGGTGGAATCTAGAACATCTGCAGCCTTCAGGAGCATAGTGACTGACAAGCTTTGAAGGCCAAGCTGTTTGGTTCACCAGCTACTGCCTCCACTCTGCCAGCAGCTTGAGGTCTGTGTGGGAGCCGCAGTCAGGGCTTCTTCACTGGCTGGCGACTGAATTTTGCAACTGACTTCGCTGGATCTTTTGTTTTTTTTCTACACAATGTTGGCAGTGGTTTTCTAATTACTAGCTAGAGGTTATGCTCCATTATATTTTGATATTTACTCTCAATCTGAAAATTTGAATGCGATGGGAATGTGACAGCTCAGAAGAGCCATGATTAAGTAAATGGAGCTGATACCTGAAAGCTGTGAAATGCAGCTGCCTTCTACAGCTGGGCTTTTGGCAGCCTTGCTAGGATGAAAGTGAAGACCAAAAAATGCTCCTTACAGCCTAGGTTTTAAGGTAAGGGTTAAATTGGAACAGGGGCATTGGTAAGGGAATTGATATTTAGATAATATATGTTATCCAACATTAACTCTGCAGGAAATACAAGCAGAAGGGCCAATGGGTTTGTGGGAGATTTTTTTTTGGTCATATTTGAAGAGCAGGAGTTAAGGCCAGGCTGTCCTGTGGCCGAGCAGTGTGGCCAGGGGGCTCTGGGCCAGTGGGGCGGGAGGCGGGAGCTGAGTGGGAGGCAGCCGCGGCGCCTGGGATGGGGGGCTCTCGGATCAGGGCTTTCGGAGAGATCGCATCCCTCGGAGCTGAGACCTCAGGTGCGTTCGGGGCTCAGGTATGAAAAGGTTTGGGATTACCACAAGGCTCCCGTCCTTCCTTCTGGACTACCTAATCCAGACCCCAGCTGCGGATGCACAGACAGGATGCATTTCGTCTTTGCATCTCCCCTTCTCTTTAGGGGTGCTAGAAAGAAAGTCCAGCRATGGCTTTACAGCATCAGATTTGATCACATCATTCTGGTTTTATACCTGAATATAGAGCAAATATATTTGCTGAACAATTTCTTATTTCTGTATAGTAAGGGGTTATACCATCTTTAGGATTTCCCTGCTTCTTAACACAAAATCTCCTTCTGATAATCATTTTTATCCCTGTAAGCAATGCATTTTTATTTGAGATAGTTAGCATCCCTTGGAGCAGGGAGGGAAACAGCTACTGATCATTCATTTTATGTGTGAGTGCTCTGTAATAGTAGGCTATTAAGTGGATAGGTTGCAGCTGCTACATCATGACCACTTTAAAATGTTGTTTACAACTGTGTGATCAGATGATCAGAAATTGAACCAATTACCAATTTAAGAGCTACTGCTCAAATTATTTGACCACATACATTTTTCTAACCCATTATATTTGGTCTAAATTGTTGCTTCTTGGCAGCTATTTAGAGCTGGGAGTAAACACGTGGTCATTTAATGTGGTTTGGTCGATGGATGATCATTTGCGATCCTCTGACTGTATTTTCTGAGTGTGTTTATCAGATTGCATCCATCAGGAGAGGCAAGGGGGGCTGCAGGCTGCTTCCCGCATCCTGGCGGGATGTTGGTGGCACATTGACGCTGATCTGCTCAGACGGGCAGATCTGCACGTGCAGCAACGCAGCCCCAATGATCTCCCAGACTTTAATACAGGAAATTCCTAGCACTGTGGGGCAGCAGGTGAATGCAGGGTTTTTTTATTGCTGTTGTGAATTCTACAGTGTCTTCAAAGCCTTCTTGTTAAATACCTTATCAAGTATTTAACCTTCAATCCTTTTGTCTTATATTTCTTGATTACTTTGATAAAAATTGTTTTCTTCTCAATAACTTCCTGATCCAGCTTTCAACATCACCTCCTCAGTCTTCCTAGCTAATGATAAAAAGTTGTTGAGGAAAAAGAGCCTTTCAGCAAAATAAAAAGTTACTGAGTTCATACTGGAAGTTATTCATACCCAAAGCTGGCATGAAAAAATTGACATTTGGGGGAAATTGAAAGTAGACTTTGATATCAGTCTATTTCAGCAGGAATAGATAAATGATTTTAAATTAGAGTTTAATCCCTTGAAAGTCTTCTTCTGGCTAATGTTTCAAAAGATGTCATTCTATTTCAAACTTATATTTCCGATATATGGTAACTTGTATATACTACAGACCAAAATTACTAATGATCTGTTATGCCATGTTGTGCTGGCTATATTGCAGTGTATATAGCATACAGTAACAACACTATGTTTTGACTGTAATGTAACAAGTATATGTAGGAATAAAGCATTTATTTTGTGCATTTTTTTCATTAGTGATCTGAATTTCTTCTGTGCTACAGTATAATATGAAATCTCCATTTACATATTATTTCACACTGGTTTTGTAATCTTCCTTTTGTTTCTAAATTGGCTATATTGTTGCTTTTTTATTTTCAGTCCTTTTGTCCTATTTCAAAGATATCTCAGCAGGCACAATATTTCCTTATGACAGTGAACAGCAGCATAGCTCCATTTCTAAGAATAGATACCTTCTATACTTCTTAACAGTAAATAATTTCTGCTTATATATTCTGCAAATGTACTTGCATACTCACTAAAGAAATTATTTAAAAATTGTGATAAGGAAATCATTCCAACAGCTGCTTCACTTTTATCAAGAGTTCTGTTTTTCCCACTCTGCAACTTCTCTGGCATTTTTACACACAGGTTTTGTTAATCAAGGAAAGAAATTGGGGATTCTGTCAAGGCCTAAAATGTTACAGCTTCACATCTTTTTTTTCTAAACATTACTCATTTATAATAGTTTGATTTGATATGATATGTTCAAAATACAACACAGAGGTACTCAAGAGAGTTTTAATAACTCCTGTAATTTTTCTGAACTATGGAGTTTTTCTGAAATACTTTATTGGTTAATATAACAGCATGCTATGCAGCATTAAAGATGCATAGTTTAGATCACTCCTTTTAATTACAAAAAAAAACAAAAAACAACCCCCCCCCCCCAAACCTATGGCTGTACCTCAAGGTGGAGGTTTGCTGTGAGAGACATATACTAAACTTACACAGATAGCCTTTTTGAATTAAAAATTAAACACTAGCATTTCTCAGCTGACTGAAGTTTTGTGTGCTTACTGGTATACAGTATAGACTACTGATGTTACTTGTGCTGTGAAGCTATAAAATGGGGAGCAAAACAAAGAGCATATAATTCTTACCAAGACTGAGAGAAGAAATGCCAGTTGTCCTCTCTGCAAGTGTCTTTAAATTTGTGTCATGATGAGCCCGTTGCCTGTTTGCCTACCACACCAGCAAATACCTATTCACTAGCTGCTTCAAGGTGATATAACTACTTCTCAATCCTACATTTCTTTTAAGGGTTGATACTTCTGTTTTAAGTGGATTAAGACCGTTTTAGATATCCTAGAGGCATATTTAGTCTGTGAAAGCAATCTCTTGGTGATCTTTCTCTGGCACCCAAAGGAATCAATATAAAAGGCACATTCTTATTGCTAGAGCCAGCCCAGTGCTTTGCCTTTCAGATTAACCCGACTGGGGATTTTACACAGACTGTTAATCTGAGCACATTACTGAGGCAGGGCTGTAGTTTAAAGAAATATTTACAACTTGTTTGACGAGTTTGTACTCCGAAGCAATTTTATTGGCTTCTCTTACTGTTTGCTGTTGCTGAGGTTTAGCTTTTCGCCAGTGACAGATCCGAAGTAATGATTTGGATGTGACTGACAAAATTCATGCCTTGAGATTTGAATCCTAAAGTATTGCTCCAAGTTTCTTCACAGCAGAAACAGCTAGATCTGTAATATTCAGCAAGAAGTTGGACTTGGTATTGCACATTAAATTGTATAAACCCCTTTGTTGTGCAGGGACCACCAGAACCTCCTACACATCTGTCATTTCATTTTAGAATTGGGGGGGAGTAAAAATTTGGCCAGCTCATGGGTGGCAGTAAAGGTTGGGTATTTAACACAATGACGAGGCTCCGTCTTCACAGTCAGAAAATAAAATTCCATATGCTTCTATATAAAAGTAGGCATAAAAAATGTATCTAAATCAATTGCTTTTCATGCAAAGAATTACAAAGTAATGATGACAAAAAAGTGATGTGCAAGATGCTGTTATGTGTTGTCATCATATATGGTAGTCCCTTATATTTTTTAGCCTTCAATATGATGAAAGAAAAGGAAAACCCTGGGGTTATAAACATGAGACTGGAAGCAAGGAGATAAGTTATTTGTTTTGACTCTTTCAAGGAATTGGTTTGTGGCTTAGGCAAGTTACTTTATCTCTCTGTTTCACTTATTTCAGTAAAAAGATAATGGTATTTTTGAGTTTAATTCATTCATGGAGATAGACTCAAATAACAAATTTATTTTCCTGCTTTAATTCAAATTGAAAAACCTACTGCAAATACTATCCAGACTGTGCTTAAAAAAAAAAAAACAGAAAAAGTTTCTGGTTGCATTTCTAAACTTCAATTTTGTTTTTGTTTTGTTTTGTTTTTTAATGTAGCAAAGGTCAATGTAGCTCATTTCTGACAATGCTTGGCTTTGGTTGCTTAGGAAAGCATAAAATAAACAGCGCAAATACAAGGTAATCTTTCCCCTATTATGTTCTTTCAGCTTCCAGCAGTCAAAAACTGAATCTTTTCAAGACTGCATCCAGACCATCTTGCTTTATACTCTGTGGTATCTGTCTTTTCTTCTCTGAGCTTGTCAATTGCTTTTTTTTTGAAGCTTTTGGCCTCAAAAATCCAAAGTGGTGATGAATTTGATAGTTTAATTGTGCACTGTATGTAAAACAAAAAATATATACTTTAATTTGTTTTAAACCAGCTGCCTTACTTGATATGAGTGCCTGTATGTTCGTGCATGGCTAAAAGTGATGGATAATCTTCTAGTTCATCTTTTTGTGTATGGCTGTGCCACACCTTTGATTATCCTTCACACTTTTTTCGTGTATCATTTTCCTTAGTTTAGGGTTTGTTGGGGTTTTTTTGATGGGGTCTCCAGGACTGCACAGAGTAGCTTAATTTCAGTAGTCAAGAAGCAGCCTACCTCTGAAATGCAGGTTGTGGTATTTTCTGTTTTAGTCCATTTTCTTTTTCTTTTACTGGTTAACGTTCTCTCTGCTTACAACTGGGCACCAATTTGATGTTTTCAGTATGCCATTTGTAAAAATACCATTCAGCTGCCTTGAATGGTAATAACTAATTTAGAGTTATTTACTTTTAGTATTTTAATGTCTATCAATACTTCAGTTTAATTATTGTCATGTGCATTGTTTTGCATTTATCAACACTTAATTTTTTCTGCCATTTTATTTCTAATCACTCAGTATAGTGAGGTCTTTCAGCATTTTTTGAGGTAACCTTTAGATTTTATTGCCCTGAATAACTTTGAACAATATCTCTTCTCTTTTAACCAGTGACAGAATTGCTAATCAGTAAGGAGATCTCTCTTATCTTTTGAAAACTTGTGCTGTGGCTGATGACAATTTTGGTGTCTCATTGGTCAAATGGGTGTCTCATTTCCTCTGTGCCATACCTGAAGGCGTAAACCTTTTCAGAAGTTGCCTGTAGGAAGATAAGGCGACATTAATCGATACAATGGAAATCGCTGGTTACCCAGAGACCAGTGACAATAGCCTGAATACATTCAGTATGTGCAAGCATGCGGAGGTTTCAATGAGTAAAGAATATATATTTGTAAATATTCCTGATGTTTTGAAGTGTCTTAAAGGCAAGGCATATGATGAGAAAACTTCACTGGGATGAGAGATTTTAAAGGAAAAATTAAGTTCAAATTTTGAGTTTTTAAAGAGAAGATTGTTGTTTGACTATGCAAACAGTCTTCAACAGAAAAAAAAATAATTATTTTAAAGTTTTTTTGGTTCAGCCTTAGTGAAAAGAAGAACTTAACCTAAACCATCAGTGTATAAATATCAGGGGAAAATGGACAAGGCAGAAATCAATAGAGATTGTAATTTATGAAATATAAATTCCATATGGAACAGTATTTATATTTGTGAAAAAATATGTGGCTAGCAATGCAGTGGTAACAGGAACAAGTTCAAGGAACATTCGAAATAAAAGGAATCCTAAAAAGGTATATACTTGAATGCCCGGAGATGGTAACTTTATAATTAACATTAATGATGTAAAAAAGGCTGAATGTTTCCGTAAGTGTCAGTTATGTGGCTGGAAAAAAGCACGATGATATACTTGTATCTTACAGGCATGATGTGATATTTTGCAGATTTTAGTACATTAATGTTAATTTTAAGAAAACTTGTCTAGCAAAAAAATCAGGAGACAGGAAAAAAGGTCATAGTGTGCTAGCATTAGTAGCTCTACGAGCAGCAGAGCTAAAGAATCCATTGATTCCATCATCCATTGACTACAGAGGGAAACTTGCTGACTCACTGAGACTTAAACAAAATGAATCTCTAACAGGTGCATGAGACCTTTTTTAAAAAAGTCTGTATGAAACATAAGCTTTCTAAAGATTCAAGTGATGTAGGGATCAGTTTTGTCCATAAGGTCTCCAGTCATCTCTGAATAAAGAGGAGTGAGTCAAGCTGGTACCAGAAGTTGTGGCTAAGTGGATTGGGAAGGATGAGCTAGGATCTCACTAAGGAATGGGGTAGGAGCTGCTTCAGGAAGGAAGGCTGAGGATGGCTGCGAAAGGGAACAAAGGCATGCTCGGAAAAGATATCTCGTATTTCTTCTTTAAATGACTTAACTACAATTACTGTCTACATATTTGCTTACCATTTTCTCTCAGCTCTTTGAAAAATATGATAACTTGCAGGTTATTTTTAAACCTCTCACTAACTGAACAGAGAGAGAAGTTGGAACTATATCTCCTTTAGACATGCTGGAACAAGATTCATGTCTGTTGGTCATTAATTCTGCTTCAGCATAATTTTCACGGCCACAAAACTAGTGAGTGACCCAGCAAGTAACAGCTCAGGTACAACACTATTGAAACCTGAGATTTTAGTGGCAAACTTGAAGAAGTGAGAAATCTTTAAAAAGAGGCAGTGTGCCAAGCTGGGCAGGATCTGTGGCTGTTTCTGAATAAGGTACATACCTACATTTCTGTTCATAATGGATACTTAGCACAGAGTTAGTGTGAGAGGGACTGTTAGAAAGAACCAAGAAGGAAGTGAAAAGAATGGAAGAGGTCCTTATTTTCAGAATTTCCCTTTCAGCTATGATTGTTTCTTCACTTTTATAAACTGTGTAAAAAAGAAAAAAAAATCAAAAGGAAGATGCTAAACAGTAGTTGACTCTGGGCTCTTAATTAGGCTCTTAGATTAGGGTTGAATGAATGGACAAGGACTGTCCAGGAATTGTGAGTGAGACAGTTGGCAGAGAAACAAAGACAGAAGGTCATTTTGTCCAGCCAGTGAAGGCTTAAAAATGCCGCGGAGAAAAAAAAAAAGAAAATCACTTGTAGACCCACAGTTAAAAGTTGTTCATTGTTTTTGTTATTTCTTTTACATGATTGTTACTGTTGATGAAGTGAATAAATAGTCCTTTGTTCTAAGAACAATATTTCCGAGTTGCTTTAATCTAATCACAACTGCCTAGACTGTAGGATTCCTTTAGGTGCAAAACACAAGTGGGCCACCAGGTTAAAACAGACTGGGGGAAAAGCAATCAAGAGGTGTAAAATGACAGTAGTTACAACAAGTTCAGGAAACCAGACCAGAAACCTTCAAGAGGGGCTAAGAAAATGCCCTCAATATCAAAAATGTCAATTGCATATATAATATGGTGCTAAATAACATGACAGGCAAGTATAGTCTCCACCCAGCCATTATCCTTAAATTGATCAGTTGAAAATCAGTGAAAAGAATCAAGCCTAAAATAAACAAAGATTTTGCTCTGGCTTTAACTGAGATTTGTTTTCTGCTTATATATGCATAAGAATGACAGATTGTGCCATGGATATTGGTTTGAACATCCTTCTCTGAATGTTTTGCTTTGAAAAGCAGTTAGTAGGTTTGTCAGTCTGTAAAACAAACTGCATCCAGGTTAATAGCTTACATACTGAACTGAAGCCAGGTACAGTTAAAAACAGAAATGGTATAAACCTCTGGAAGGTGTTTTGTGCAATGGGAATCCTGACAGACTGCTTCACTATGGCATTTTCATTGTGGTATGGTGAGTCACATTATAAAATGATATGCATCCCAGATATGCTATTGCATACCTGCACAAGAAAGTGGTTTAACCACCTCCATCTGTCTCTCGACTACTGTGAATATGTTGCAGTTTGTTTATAGGTCTCTGTTTGCATCTGGTTAATCAGTCATTGCTCGGACCTCAGCTCTTTGCATGGTCAGAAATCATATTGTCTGCTGGAATGCAAAAGCCTGCTTTGCTTTGTGGTGCTATCAGGTATTGCAATATCACTTAAAAATAATTTCTCATATGTCACATGTCAAATCTGAGTCATGTCCTTATTAAAATGACAAACAAACAAAATCTGAATGGAGTTCATTTTCTGTCAAACCCCAGACTACTTTTATACATATTTCTGTATTGGAGGCTATAGCAGAAGGGTATTTTTACAGAATGAATTAAATCTTCACCTGTGCTTCAGCCCATCAAATCTGAGCCAGAAGAGATTTTATGTAGTTTAAGGCCATAGGGAACAGATGGAACAATCAGAGAATCGAGGCTGAGTTTGTATATATTATTGTATATTACTATAGTTTTTATATTGTATATTATAGAATGGTTTAAATGCATTCCTAAATTTATTAGAAAATATAATATAGTGTTTTATTTTATAATGTGAGTCCATTATGCTTCATCCAGCTGTCCTTATATTGAGATCACCAAATTTAGTTAGGCACTCTGCTCTCAGGTCATCAAACTGTTTTGTGCTACAGGTACTCCGCTATTGCCTGATACCCACAGCAGGTGAGGGAAACTAATAAGACAAACATTCCCCGTTTACCTGAATGAGAGGTTGAGGACTTGTGTTTATGGAAAAAGGATTTATTGCTCCCAATACGATCAGAGGCAAAAATCAAGAAGGGAGCAGGAACTCCCTTTTGGTCCTAAATCTGGTGACTCACCGGAGTAAAGCATTGTGTGAGGCACCTGAGAGGATTCTCTGTATCGCCACAGACTGACTGGTGTTGTGCCTGGTGTGGCCAGTTTCTCAGGATTCAGAACTGATTCTAGGGAAAATAAGGACAGAAAAGAATGCATCTGCCCCAATGTACAGTAGTCAGAAAAGTTTCTGACCCTTTGAAGATACTTATGTACATTTTCTTTAGGCATGTATTGAGCATGATGGGGGTAATTTAGTGAATTCCCTTTCTCCCAGCTGATGAGGGGGGAAATCAAGGAAGAATGTATAGATTCACAGATTCTGAAATCATGAAGTCCCAGTATTCCCTTTGAGCCCCAGCCTGCACAATTGGGAAAATTTCTCCTCGAAGCTRCTGTAAACATGTTTCAGAAAGATATCAAATCACTCCAGATGATCCAGAGTTCATCGTCTTCCTGCTAAACTTTAATTACCCTTACTGGTAGGAAATTACGTCTTTTTTTCAAGGTTTCCCACTACCACCACCCAAATTCAGTTTCCAGTAAGTAGTTCTGTGTCTTTGTCTGCCAGATTAAAAGCACGTCCTCTTCTTTTCAGCTATTCATTATTCCTTCAGGTCTCCAGAGGGAGAAAGAAATCAGATTTCTTTTCTCAACCAATTCTTAAGTAAGCAGAATATTGCTAAGCCTCATTTTTTAAGACTTGTTTTTAGCCTTGAAATAATTTCCTCAGCCCTCCCTTCACTCTCCAGTACATCTGAGCTCTCCAGCATGTCCACACTCTCCTTGAATTCTGGACACAACAGCCTAATAGTTTTGTGCACAGAAACAACAGCTCTTGATATTCTCTTTCTGTATATCCAGTATTCTGTATACCTGTTTAACCACCGGATTTCACAGACAGCTGTTTATTAGAAGCTTGACCATAATACAGACTAAATCCTTCTCAAAGTAGTGCTCTCCAAACTAGTCTCTCCTCTCTTAGACAGCCTACATGTGTTTTTCTCAAATGTTTTCAAAATGTATTTGACAGCAGTCTAATGTCAGCTGCTGAATGCTGACCCTTTAATGAGAAGGGCCAATAGATTTGTAATAGTAATTTAGCCTTCACGTTTTTACTATGCACCAGTGTACAAAGCAGTACCATCAAAGATTTGATATAATTGTCCAAAAAGTTAATGAGAATATTTACCAGGGTGAAGCCAAGAAATGACTTCTAAGGAATTTGCTCTGCATGTTGATTTGTGTGTTGATTGGGAAAAAAAAAATTAAATATACAACGATGACAGTTTTCAACTCATTCAGTGTAAACTCTGCTAATTCCATACGAGTTTTCAGTGAAGTTGTTAAGTAGCACCAAGTTCAACTGAGGCCCCTGATCTCAAAATGATTACATGTAGCAAAACCTGTCTTTTATCCTGTTCTTTTATTGAGGTAAAATTTTGGGATCCATCCACATCAAGTGGGTTCAATAAAACTTCGCTTTTCATTCCAAGTACTGAACTCAAATATGAACATTCACACCACAATTTTACGATCTTCATCTAGAAATAGACCTATGTTTAACCTACATTTTGGAGTGGGGTGGGGGAGAATGGAAGGGAGTATTCATGGTATTTCCAAATGCCTACATGTTGTCCTTGGTCATACTGTCACTTTCATTTCATTGATACGTTTTACTTCCATCATCAGTCACCTGCTTTAGAAAATATTTTTCCATCCTTCTTACTCTCATTTTTACTTTGTTTTTAATCCTGAATAGGCATTTAAGCTAAATAGCTCAATGCTGCTTTTTTAAACATCTGTGGAATTTTGGTTATGTGGGCAGCCTGGAGGATATTCTTGAACAATTCCCAGTTTTATGGCTTTAGACTCGCATTTGCAGACAGGTATGCCAAGAACAGCTCTGAGTTTCAAAAAGCCAACCCTTTTAAAGTTACAAATTACATAGTATTCTTGATGCAAAATAGCAGTAACCAGATCAAGATCAGTGTGTATTGTGGCAACCACTATTTTTTATGCTATTCATTGATTCTACATTGTTTGTCAGGATAATTTCACTACGGACTTGTTCCACATTGAACTCAGATTTTTCTTTAAGTAATTGCAATCTCATTTATTTCAGAAACACTAAAGAAGTTCTGTTCTAGTTGCGCAATATGGTATCTAGCAGATATCCCAAAAACGAAAGTCAGACCCATTAAACAGGGTTTTTTTTCCTGTATAGTGAGAGCAAAAGCTTAAGGAACATTTTGTTCTCTCGAGCAGATGAAGTGGTCTGTCACTTGTGCACACCTGTACTCTATGCTTTGCCTGAAGGGAGCTCTGACTTCTATTATCCGATGGCCTGAGTCATCGCTTGTGACCATCATCCTTGAAGTACTGTCTTCCTGTCTTCTCTTTCTCTGCTATGCAGTGCTCAGAAAGAAAGATTTTTTTGCATTTTGTTTTGGGTACTGTCACATACTGTGTGCCAGTCGTTAGATTCCCCCCATGAGCTTCTCTGTCAGATCCGCTGAGCTGGTATTTTGCATCATGTAACAATGCTACCGTTATTTTTTCTTATTTTTGTTATATCAAGGTATACAATTTTTTTATGGCCATTAAGTAAGAAAAAAGTCCAGAGATCTAACATTTTAAAGTTTTCATCTGAACTCATGGAAGAGTTTATTTATAAAACAAACTTTTTCACTTAAATCACCAGTGAAGTCTGTTTCAGGGAGCAAACCTTCAACTACTTGATTCTCCATGTGCAGAAATTACTTGAATGGAGTAGAAAGTAGCCTGAAAGTATTCAGTGTCTGTGTAATTAGAAACAGATTTGAGATAAAGGTAAAGAGAAATTAAAAAAAAAAAAGTGAACAAACCAAATTAGATAAATAGTAAATGGACAGAAAATGTGAAGAATCAAAGGACTGAAATTATCACAGGTTTGGCCATTAGCTCTAGGAAAGAGACACTAGAAGCAAGATATGAATCTCTGTGTATATGTAAATCTATTGACACTGGCTGTTATAACTGTAAAGAATAACTCTAGATTTAGCTGCTGGCTCTGTACACACAGATTTGGCAGCCAGAAATAGTTAAGCAGTTCTCGGTTGTGATTTTATCTGATAAAAGTCAGAGAGCAAGATTTAAGGCAACAAGGAAGGCTAAGCATATCAAATAAGAGACTGTAGCATTTTCATACTCTCTATGGAAGGCTAATAACCCAGCAAAAGGCAAATGGGCACATTATAGTTAATATTATACATTACAATGAAAATGATGTGTTGAAATTCTTAATTAGCTACCGTAAATTCTGAAAAACTATACAAAAATATTTATTTTGTTTTTAAGGCTGTGGGCATTACTTTCAAAGATTGCTCCTTACTAGGGCAGGTRGTAAAGGCAAGCAGGCAGTTGTATCTGACCTCTTTGGAACTTTTTTGATCAAAGTAGATTTTTACATTAGGTGTGGGAGAAATTTACACTGAAACTGAGTTTTGCTTAGTTTAAACTATGTTTAGCAGCTAAAGCCCAAGCAAAAACTGAATACAGTTTGTCTGTACACCATGTTTGCCTGACCCTTGCAACTTTGGGATTTGTGGGAGCTCCAATTCCCATTTAGACTGTATCAGTGCAGGAAGTGGTGAGAAGATAAGTTGTAAGGTTGGCATGCCCCTGCATTACATAAAGAAGTATATGGTAGTAAAGATGAAATTGTAAAAGGGGAAAAGAACATTGAATAAATGCCCTTGAATATAACCGTGAAGATAACTTGGAGAGAGCAAACAGGAATTCATAAAAGAATAGAAATGTTTCCAAATAATGCTAAAAAGTGGACATTTGACAACTAGAAATGAAGTAATGATATCAAAATATGGCTGTGGAAAAATCCTGTTTTAATTTCCTACATTCACAGATCAGCAGTATATAACCTGAAGAATTACTTCCAGATACGTAATATAAAGGTAGATAGGACAGATACATTGGGAAAACAAGGAAAAAACCCAAAGAGGAAAAGACAGAAGTATACAAGGACATGGGGCCATGTATAAGACATAAAAGAATGGAGCAAATAAAAATAATAGTATGGGGAAAGCAAAAGGAAAATGAAGGAGAATAAAGAAAATTAATTTAATTTAAATGAATAAAAACTAAATGGAAATTTCAAGTGCTTTAAGAATTGTTTAAATTTGCAGAAGTAGCTCTTAAGTCAAGTGTAGCATAAATGTCTAATTCTTTTTGTTATGAAAAATGACTTCCTATGTCTATCAGAAAACAGTAACTGCTATTAATATCCACTTTATATTTGCCATTTTAAGTGTGATGGAAGCATTTTATAGGAGAGAGTATGCAACTGCTCTACTCCACATAAAAATTACAAATTGCCATTAATATATTAAGATTTGCATGTTCTTTATTTCAAAGAGAAACTATGATCAATTATTACAGCACACTGATGCTTTTAATGGAATATTAATAGCTTTAATTTCATTGAGATTGACAGAACAAACCTGGTCCAATTTCCCCTTTGAATTTTTGCTCTTTGCTATCAAAAAAAAGGTCTTAAAATGTCACAATACCTGCACAGATGATATGAGAAGGCCAGCATGAAAACATTACCTTTTTCATGTATTTTGGCTGAGAAATAACTGGCCCTAACCGTAAAGTTTCCAAATTTAAAAAAAAAAGAGAAGAAGAAGAAGAAGAAAGAAAATGAAGAAAGAAATAACAGTAGTTGTCATGTTTTCTTGAGCAAGGTTGGGGGTATGGTGGAGAGGGTTAGAACAGCAGGGAAGGTGAAAAGTCAGGAGCAAGCACAGCTGGCAGACAAAGATCAAACACACAGTAGGAGATATCAGATGACTCAGAAAAAAAAGGCATTAAATGGATTTTTTTTTCCCCATAGACACCAATATTAAATAAAGACAGATCAGTTTTACTCTGAAGAAAATTCTTTTGGGAAGTCACAAAGTACTTTATCAGAAATAGGGTGGGAATTTATTAGTTAACAATGCTGAGAGTGGGACCAAAGCTAATAACATACACAAATACTTTGCAGCTGGTGGAGGCTAGAAAATAAATCTGAATTTTATTCAGCACAATGCTATTATGAAATACTTTTTCAACAGTTTGTCTTATGATGTGTTATCCCTCCAAAAATTAACATTTATTCCTCTTATGGTTTACATTTCAAACAGTATTAATAGAAGTCTTGGTATGGGGTTCCTAATGGTTGTCCAAGAATAGAAAACCATGACAGCTGTGCTGCAAATATTTCTTTTTTGAAGAATAATATTAGCTTTGTGAGCACACATTTTTATAGAACTGTACACACTCACCGACTCAAATACAAGGGCTCCTACTTGGAAATGGTTTTCCTACTCTGCTTTAAAAAAAGTGTTTTCTGTCTACCCCTGCCTTAACTAGAAGCTACTTTTCTTTTAAGTGGGTCTTTCCTCAGCAAAATATTTTACTTTGAGTTATCTGGTTGCCAGTTAACCTACAGAACTTACTTGACAGATTTATGATTCTTACCATGGTAACATGAGCTGATCTGGGCTTTTCCCACCATTTTATACTCCAGGACAAAAATAGAGCCAGCAGACTTAGCCATTACAAATGCATTAATTACTCTGAGTTAATTCATCATCAACTATCCACCATAAAGTACTTCTATTGATTTGGATATAGGAGCCTAAGATTAGTTACATACAATTATGTACTTAAATATCATCACTAGGATAATGACAGAAAAAATAATTTAAAAAAATCACCAAGTTTGTGTTCAGGGCCAAAATTTGTCCCAAGAAATAATAATGGTGGATCTGATATATAAATGGTAGTATGAGAACTTTAGGAAAGGATATATAAGAATTTTTGCAGATTTAGCTGTTGAGAAGGACTAGATAATTTCTTCTGGAGTAACAGAAAGTTTGCAAGTGAAAAAGCAGAATTTGGGGCTCTTGGAGCTATCAGGTTTTAAATCCCAATCATAGCCACCATCCCGCGGAGAAGATTGAAATTAATGCCATTCCCTGTCTGTGGTGTTCAGACTAGATCCTGAATTAAAGATCTGAGAGGACAAAGGGCAAACGACCCCGAAGGTGCTGATTCTGTCACCTGGCAAGAAGGGCACACTGCTACAGGAAGGATTGCTAAGTTACCATCCCTGTTCCCACAGCTATTTCTGCATTTTATCCAGTGGGAGCTCTATAGGCAATGCCTGTACAAGGATCAGAGCCTGTGGCTTTCCTCTCAGTGATGTGCTTTCATCATTAGCTCTATGACTTTGATGATCCACAACAAAAGATTTTATTATGCAAGCTGATGGCTTTATGTTAACATCTGTTTTTATGGTAAGATTTAATTGTTTAATTCCTTCAGCCAAAAAAAGTGGAAAAAATTAAAATCCTAATGCTAACAAAACCTACTTACCAAAACTGTGGGACACTGCAGGATTACAGAGTGTTCAGACATTTCGTCCTATAGGAGGACTGGGGCTTAGTAAGGGATGGCAATCAGGTAATCAATCAGTTTTATGGGGTATTTATTTGCAAAAAAATGTTCAGTACTTGGGCACAGAGTACAGAACATTCTCTGATCGTTGTTGGTCTAAGTTGAACTCAAGGAGCAGTAACTTTTGGCAAAGGTTATTGGAAATGAAATATTCATTTACTCAGTTATGTATTTGCAATTCTAAACTTTAAAGGCCGCATAACGGAGTGAGCAGCAGCTCCAAAGCCTCATGCACCCCAGATGTAGTGTGGGCATAGGCAAGAGCAGCCTGTTGGCCTCTGCATGCATCCATTTAGGASATCTGTATATAAGCAACTCTTAACATTACTCACCACTGTGGAATTACTTGAGAGACTTTTCCAGGCAACTGAAAACTGAGGAGTTCATAGAAGTAAAAGTTTAAGAGAAAGGTAGAAGAGAAATGATTTTAGGGCCAAAGGATAATGTTGAAATGAGCTTGACTTGCAACAAAACTTAGAATGAAAAGCAAGGCAGTCTCCTCTCATATATTTGCCAGAAAAAGGGAAAGGAGAACATAACAGGATATGTTTATTACAGAATCCTGATTTTTTTGAGAGTAGGGGGAAAACAGCGAGAAAATTATGCCATTCCAAGCAGGCTAATATAGTTTAAAGCCACCTGATGATTCATGTATATGTAGCATGTGGGAAGTAATTGAAATTGGGCAAGAAAGAGAATAACTAAATTACAATGGACCTTGGATCATGCCAATGTTTTTGTTGGAATGAATCAATACAGAATTTCACTGAGTATTAATTCCTCTGGCAAAAGGTTAACGGAGTGAGACAATGTGATTATGTCCCAGGGAGAAGCAAGACTGCTGCTTTGTGTCTCATTGGATCTTTATTGTGGGCTGTGTATAGCAGGAGAGGATTTCCAGGTTTATGTGCACGAATAAGGGATAAAGATGATTAGAGGTGTGAGTAAAGGTGTCCATGGACAGATGACATAGCACTGGTGAGCAGCCCAGGAGTCAGGGATCTATTATGATAATTTTTTCCTACTTTGAATGATAACTCATTGCACTCAGAGAAGCACTCAGTCAGCATTACAAAGAACAAATCTACAGATTAAGACAAGAGCTCTTGCAGGGCTTTAGAACTTTTAGTGGAAAACTATTAGTTAAATTAAAATCAGAAAAGCAATTTATTTTCTTCCAGGTTAAGTTAGAGGAAAGACTGAGCCTGACATTGCCATAAAGCATTGATGTTAACAAAAAGAACTCTTCTCGCCTCATTATTTTAATAGAACTTACTTAGTTATATTCTACTTCTGGAGAATTACTAGTTAAATTTATATGTTCTAGGACCATAAATATAAATTAGCAAACAACTGAACAATCTCTCTTCCATTTAAAAAGCATGATTTGGAGATGATATCCTCCAGAGATTTCTGAGACTGCTGTTAATAACTTTTCATGTTCATGTGACTGAGGATGGGAATAGACTTCTATTTTGTCCCTGCCTGAGAAGGTCACTGGGAAGAAGTAGGGAAAGGAGATATAAGCCTTGTTTTTTCTCCYGTAATAGTATGGATTTTTTATAAAACTTAGACCTTTTTTATAAGACTTAGATCTTAAACTGTCAGAGATAGACAATGACGTACTGACTCATTTTAGGATTACACTGTATCAAAGAGATGTAGGAAACATGTTCTAGAAAACAGCTGGCCGATACCAAATTGTCCAAATTATACAAACATCTCAATAAAATGAATATTGTGAAAATTTTCTTTCATGTACAAGGATGTTTATGATGGTAGATATTTTCAAACTGTGTATCAGCAACAGGGTATTAGTGAATTACATAATAGATAAAGTTTGTCTTTTTAATTAAATTCTAACATTGAATAAATATTGAAAGTTTACTCTTATTAGATATAATTGCATTATTTTATTTAGTGCAATGAATACACATTCCAATGTATTAATTTTCAGATACTTGGTGATTGCTTTATTATTTTCTCTCTGCCTTTCCATTGTCAGACTGTGCGACTAACGATGGAAAATGTGGACTTTATGCGAAAGCTTGCCTAACTTACCATTAAGTGTTTATCTTCTTTTTTCAGCTAGCGTACATGTCTGTCAGTCAGAACCTATTGAAAAATATCAAACAAATTAGAGAAGTAGAGGTATCAAAGATATTAAGTGTCTATAAGTTATGTGCAAACTGATTTCTTGACCAAGGGGAGCCCCAAAATCATATTCTCGCCAAGGAAAAGCAAATGGAGCTAACCTGATTCTTTTTGAGATCAACTCTCCAATCAGCATTTGTGCATATTAGCCTTTCCAAACAGCATCATGTAGGGGTAATAAGTCTTAAGAGCCAAATTT